>NC_091197.1:18238566-18342580 GCF_040958095.1 Procambarus clarkii | reverse complement strand
TGAGAGAGAGGAGAGAGAGAGAGAGAGAGAGAGAGAGAGAGAGAGAGAGAGAGAGAGAGAGAGAGAGAGAGAGAGAGAGAGAGAGAGAGAGAGAGAGAGAGAGAGAGAGAGAGAGAGAGAGAGAGAGAGAGAGAGAGAGAGAGAGAGAGAGAGAGAGAGAGAGAACAAACAAAAATCAGTTGATTGACCGTTGAGAGGCGGGCCCGAAGATCCTGAGCTCAACTCCCGTGAGCTCAACTCCCGTAAGCTCAACTAGGTGAGTAAACACAGACACACCTAATCTATCTCCTGAGGCACATATAAATAGGATAACGACAGCAGCGTACTCTACACTAGCAAAAGTTAGAACATCATTCAGAAACCTAAGTAAGGAGGCATTTAGGGCGTTTTACACTGCCTACGTGAGGCCAGTCTTAGAATTTGCCGGTTCATCATGGAGTCCCCATCTGAGGAAACACATACGGAAATTGGAAAAGGTTCAGAGCTTTGCAATGAGACTCGTTCCAGCGTTACGAGGGATGGGGTATGAAGAGCGCTTTAAGGAACAGAGCCTTACAACACTAGGAAAGAGAAGGGAGAGGGGGGGGGGATATAATATGAACGTATAAAATACTCAGGAGAATTGACAGAGTGGACATAAACGAAATGTTCTGACGAGTGTTATGATCCCAGGCAGCCGAAAAACGAGTCTCCCCTTTGAGAATTATTCTATCAAGCCTGATCTGACTATATGGTCTGGGAAATATGGAGGTGAAGACACCGATGTAAAATAGCTGGTTGGACATGATGAACAATTTTAGATTATGGGCAGTGAATAAGAAAATAGATAAATGACTAGTTAGGAGATGTGGATAATTTGCTGGAGGCGTGAGGCTCGCTTCTGGAGGGCTTTGAGCTTACTTGAGCGCCTGACACCACAGGAGGAAGTTGTGCTCCGTTCGAGCTCCCGTCAGAAAGGAACCCCTAGTGATATATCTCCAAGAGAGGAGAAGTATGCAGACGTGCCAGCTGTGGAATCGAGCTGGGAAGTTGTGGTCTCAAGTCCTGGACGGCGAGGAGAGAGCATTAAGCCGCCCAGAGACATTTTCGTGGGCTGTGGGAGCGCCCTGACCAGACGCCGTCAGAGGGATAGCGCCCTCGACTAGACAATCTGTGGTAAGCCCGATATAAGCCAGTTTATAGTGATTACTTATAGTTGGTCGTGTGCCCAGCGACAGTAGCGAATGTTTATTGATAAGTTAGAAATGTTTTGGTAAGGCAGGAAGGCTAAATGAGAGGACGGAGATGAGAGAGACAGCTGGAGGGACGAGCAGCACGTCCTCTCCCGTCGACCGCCTGAAGCCAACTGACTGGCGGCGGAGGTAGAGTTGAGGGGCCGCTGGGCACGGCGGAGCATGGACCAGCCCAATGGGAGAGTCCACTCTCACTGCATGTAGAGAGCAGATAGATGTTGGATGCAAACATATTGAGTGGATTATTTCGTCTATGTGTTTATAAGGAAACATTTTTATTGGCGTGTCAATAGGTTGCAGGTTTGTCTTTGGGGAAGAAGTTGCTGAGAGCTTCGAAGTCAACACAGAGGGAGTAGTTGATGAGACTCCAAGGAAGTGGAGGAGAGGACCTCGAGCTGTGAGGAGAAGCAGTGAAGAGGAGTGTCACGTGCTTCTGTAGAGGTGGTGAAGCACCATAGTTGTTCGAGGAGGCTTCATGGTGTAGCAGCCAAGAGAGCTGTGGAGGACCCTAGTAGAAGTGGTGAAGCACCGTAGTTGCTCAAGGAAGACTTCATGGTGTAGCAGCCAAGAAGTGCTGCAGAGGATTCTGGTAGTAAACCCGGAAGAACGTGAAGAGATGAGGGTAGTGAACTTCCAGATGTGGAAGGGAAGTTCTAAATGATTACTTGTAGGGAGTTGTTAGAGTGTTTGGTTGTCATTAGCGTGCAAGACGCAGTGAGAGGTGAGTGATTGTTTGCCGTTCTTGTGCCGAGGAGTGTTTACACTGAAGCATAGAGTTACAGTCGTAGGCTGGATTACCTACAGTTGTATGTGTTCTAGGACTGATAGGGTGATCGATTGATCATTGTTGTGTATCAAGGAACATTTACACTGATATATATATGTTATTGCACTCATACGGTGATTTTCCTTGTACATGTTTATAGATATATATATTCTCTTGCTGATAGTGCAACATTGTATTATAGGACTTGACCTACTTGAGGAGGTTGGTTAGGTTAGGTGGTGAACCAGGAGATAGGATACCACTTGATAAACAGAGGATAGAGTTCTGATGGTGTTGGAGTGCAACCTGACTGAAATAGTGTAGAGTGTAGGATTCATTATTATTATATGTGTATATGTATTGTGTATGTGCTCTGTCCAGTAAATGTATTCAAATTTGCTGGTGTTTGCCCTTGTCCTAGTGAGGCTTCCCAGGATGTAGTAAAGAAGGAGAGAGAGAGAGAAAAAAAAAACAAGAATCACTGCTGTGGACAAGGTAGGACGAAAACTAATAGGTCAAAGGGGATTGAGGAGATCATGTCACCTAAGGAGAGAGTGGGGAGTCACAGCGGCTCGAGTGGGTGTGTGCACGTGACAACAAGGCTAATCATTGGAGCCGCATCCCCTAAACGTGTGACGTCGAGCCCCTCTCCAAGAGCCAGAAGTGCCCAGTGTGATCTCCTGGTAAAGTATAAGCATTCCACCGAGTTGTGGGTTGGGATGTCCGTAAAGAAGGATCAACAACGACGACACCACCACCAACCCACACTATAACACGGAATAGTAACAAAACGAGGGGACATGGGTGGAAGCTGGAAACCCAAATGAGTCACAGAGATGTTAGGAATTTTTGTCATAGCGCGAGAGTAGTGGGAAAATTGAATCTACTTAAGGAGCAGGTTGTGGAAGCAAATTCTATTCATAATTTTAAAACAAGGTATAATTGGGAAATAGAACCGAAGTCATTGCTGTAAACAACCGAAGGCTAGAAAGGCGTTATCCAGGAGTCAATATTCGATCGTGCAGACACAAATAGGTGAGTACAAACACACACACGCGTAATGTAATGAAGACAGGTGTAGGGAGGATAATGCCAGATACAAGGTATCATTTGGGAGATGAAATTTTTCTAGAGTCCGAGAGAAAGACTTGGGGGTTGATATCACGCCAGACCTGTCTCCGGAAGTCCATATCAAGAGGATAATATCAGTGGTATATGTCAGGTTTGCTAACATAAGAATGGCCTTTAGAAACTTGTGTAAGGAATCTTTCTGAACTTTCGTATACCACATATGTCAGACCAATCCTGTAGTATGCGGCTCCAGCATGGAGTCCATATGTAGTCAAGCATACGACTAAACTGGAAAAGGTTCAAAGGTTTGCCACCAGACTATTACGCGAACTGAGGGGTATGAGCTACGAGGAGAGACTATTGGAATTAACCTCACATCATTGAAGGACAGAAGAATAGGGGGAGGGGCATGTTCACCACATACAAGATTCTCAAAGGAATTGATAGGGTCGATAAAGACAGACTATTTAACACAAGGGCCACACGCACTAGGGAACACAGGTGGAAATTCAGTGCCCATATCGGCCATACACACATTAAAAATTATTTTTCAGTGTCAGAGTAGTTGACAAATGGAATGCATTAGGAAGTAATGTGGGAGGCTGACTCCATACACAGATTCAATTGTAGATACGATAAAACCCAATAGGTTCAGGAACCTGTACATCAGTTGAGTGACAGTTGAGAGGCGGGACCAAAGAGCCAGAGCTCAACCCCTGCAAGCACAACTAGGTAAATACAACTACGTAAGTAAGTACACACACACATCAAAACCCACATCCAGAGAGTAACATCGGCGGCGTATGCGAAGCTGGCTAGCATCAGAACTGCCTTCTGTGTAAGGAACCTGTGTAAGGAATCTTTCAGAACCTTGTATACAACGTACATAAGGCCATTCCAGGCGTATGCGGCCCCAGCATAGAGCCCGTACCTTGTCAAGCACAAGACGAAACTGGATAAAGTTGAGAGGTTAGGCTAGATAAGTCCCAGAACTAAGAGGCATGAGCTACGAAGAAAGACTGAGTGAACTGCACTTCACGTCGCTGGAAGACAGAAGAGCTAGGGGAGACGTGATCACCACATACAAAATTCTCAGGGGAAGTGACAAAGTAGACAAGAATAGCTTATTTAACATGAGTTGTACGCGAACAAGGGAACACAGGTGGAAGCTGAGTACCCAAATGAGCCACAGGGACGTTAGAAAGAACTTTTTCAGTGTCAGAGTAGTAAGTAAAAGAAATGCACTAGGAAGTAATGTGGTGGAGGCTGACTCCATACACAGTTTCAAGGGTAGATATGATAGAGCCCAGTAGGCTCAAGAATCTGTACACCAGTGGATTGACGGTTGAGAGGTGGGACCAAGGAGACGAAGCTCAACCCCCGCAAGCACAACTAAGTGAGCCCAACTTGGTGAGTACACAGACACGACGGCTGGTGGGGCGCCTGGTGGCTGAGTGGACAGCACGATGGATACCTAGTCCTGTGGCCAGAGTTTGATCCCGGATACGGCGGAAACAAACGGGCAGAGTTTCTTTACCCCCTGATGCCCCTGTTACCTAGCAATAAATAAGTACCTGGGAGTTTAGACGCTGTTACAGGCTGCTTCCTGGGTGTGTTTTTGTGAGTATATGAAACGAATCCATCGATTGTTTGACAGTTGAGAGGCGGGCCGAAAGAGCAGAGCTAAACCCTCGCAAGCACAACTAGGTGAATAAATAACTTCCTAAATATCAGAGTAAGCATGTGCGAAAAAAATTAAAATACGTATTTGTGTGTTATAATCACTAACCAATAATAATCATGTAAGTGAATCTGTGTTCAGTTATATTCTGCAGGCATACTAAGGAACTTCAAGGATCCCTTCCGTGGAATTATTCCCACAACTTTTACAACCATAATCCCACAAAATTTACTCGCGGTAAAATATATTTCAATTTGAAATTAACAACAGTGTAACAGAGTTCCCCGCCACGTGTGTGTGTGTGTGTGTGTGTGGATAATGAACGTACATATGGCCGTTGTTATTAACCAACACCTGGCTGAATGTTGGCTTGGTAATCTTTATTTTTATTTACAAGAAAGTTAACTGTATCTCACACACACACACACACACACACACACACACACACACACACACACACACACACACACGAAGAAATAGACAGGGGTAAAAATATGGAGGTATAGATAGAGATAGTTGAGAGACACGGTATCAAAGTGACGGTACTGGAGAGACGGTACCAGGAAGACGGTACGACAGAGACGGTACCAGTGAGACGGTACCAAAGAGACGGTACCAGGAAGACAGTACGAGAGAGAGACGGTACGACAGAGACGGTTCAAGAGAGATGGTTCACGAGAGATGGTTCTAGCGAGACAGACAGACAGACGTGGGAAGGACCAACCCACTTTCACCTGTAACGCAACACCTATTTCCTCTAGTGAAATAGTATATTCGTTAACATAACACAAAATCATCTCTTACGCAACATGATGCCCACAAAGTCTCAACTTGCTTTAAGCTTCCTTACCGCCACATGGCTCTGCCTGGAGTACCTCCTGGCCTGGCACTACACCCGCGTGAACCAGGTGTACCAGGACCTGCAGCAAGCACACCGTCACACCAGCCTCGTGACCTGGCTCTGGGATGGGGCTAGTACCCTCCTGGTCTGGGGCGCCGGGAAGAAGCCTCGAGGAACCTACGTGAGTGTCCTCTGGGCGTGGTTGGCCAACCTGCCGCTGGTATGGCGGGTGGTGCCCCGGGACCTGCAGGTGCCCTGCACGGGCATGTGGTTCCCGATCGTATCCTCGTTCAAGCGCCTGAACCAGCTGACCGACGACGTGGCAAGCGTCTGCAGGTGCGTTCGGCACGACGTGGCGATGACCGTCGCCTACGGCGTGATTTTGTTCGGATTTGTTGTTTACGTTGTCGCTATGCGACGTTCCGCACAGAACGCCGCGGGGGTCCAGGATGACGACGCCGCGGGGGTCCAGGATGACGACGCCGCGGGGGTCCAGGATGACGACGCCGCGGGGGTCCAGGATGACGACGCCGCGGGGGTCCAGGATGACGACGCCGCGGGGGTCCAGGATGACGACGCCGCGGGGGTCCAGGATGACGACGCCGCGGGGGTCCAGGATGACGACGCCGCGGGGGTCCAGGATGACGACGCCGCGGAGGTCCAGGATGACGACGCCGCGGGGGCCCAGGATGACGACGCCGCGGGGGTCCAGGATGACGACGCCGCGGGGGTCCAGGATGACGACGCCGCGGGGGTCCAGGATGACGACGCCGCGGGGGTCCAGGATGACGACGCCGCGGGGGTCCAGGATGACGACGCCGCGGGGGTCCAGGATGACGACGCCGCGGGGGTTCAGGATGACGACGCCGCGGGGGTTCAGGATGACGACGCCGCGGGGGTCCAGGATGACGACGCCGCGGGGGTCCAGGATGACGACGCCGCGGGGGTCCAGGATGACGACGCCGCGGGGGTTCAGGATGACGACGCCGCGGGGGTCCAGGATGACGACGCCGCGGGGGTCCAGGATGACGACGCCGCGGGGGTCCAGGATGACGACGCCCCGGGAGTTCAGGATGACGACGCCCCGGGGGTTCAGGATGACGACGCCGCGGGGGTGGATGAGGACGACGCCGCGGGGGTGGAAGAGGATGACGCCGCGGGGGTGGAAGAGGATGACGCCGCGGGGGTGGAAGAGGATGACGCCGTGGGGGTGGAAGAGGACGTCGCCGTGGGGGTGGAAGAGGACGTCGCCGTGGGGATGGAAGAGGACGTCGCCGTGGGGGTGGAAGAGGACGTCGCCGCGGGGGTGGAAGAGGACGACGCCGCGGGGGTGGAAGAGGACGACGCCGCGGGGGTGGAAGAGGACGACGCCGCGGGGGTGAAAGAGGACGACGCCGCGGGGGTGGAAGAGGACGACGCCGCGGGGGTGGAAGAGGACGACGCCGTGGGGGTGGAAGAGGACGACGCCGTGGGAGTGGAAGAGACCGACGCCGCGGGGGTGGAAGAGGACGACGCCGCAGGGGTGGAAGAAGACAACGTCGCAGAGGTGGAAGATGGCGACTCAGATGGGATGGATGAGGACGACGCCGCAGGGGTTGAGGAGGACGACGCCGCAGGGGTGGAGGAGGACGACGCCGCAGGGGTGGAAGAGGGCGACGCCGAGGAGGTGTACGAGGACGACGCCGCAGGGGTGGAGGAGGACGACGCCGCAGGGGTGGAGGAGGACGACGCCACAGGGGTGGAGGAGGACGACGCCACAGGGGTGGAAGAAAACGACGCCGCGGGGGTGTACGAGGACGACGCCGCAGGGGTGGAGGAGGACGACGCCGCAGGGGTGGAGGAGGACGACGCCGCAGGGGTGGAAGAGGGCGACGCCGCGGGGGTGGACGAGGACGACGCCGCAGGGGTGGATGAGGACGACGCCGCAGGGGTGGAGGAGGACGACGCCGCAGGGGTGGAGGAGGACGACGCCGCAGGGGTGGAGGAGGACGACGCCGCAGGGGTGGAGGAGGACGACGCTGCAGGGGTGGAGGAGGACGACGCTGCAGGGGTGGAAGAGGGCGACGCCGACGGGGTGTACGAGGACGACGCCGCAGGGGTGGAGGAGGACGACGCCGAGGGGATGGACGAGGACGACGCCGTGGGGGTGGAAGAGGACGACGCCGTGGGGGTGGAAGAAGTCACTTCACAACCCTCGAAAACCGTAATAGATACAAAATTCTTGAGGTTTACCTCCGAGGTTACCGACAGCAAAAACCTCAATTCCAACATCCTTTGGGAACTTCAGGACAGAAAGAACACCACCACCTTCCGCGCCTGCATTGTTCTTGAGAACATCAGTCTTGGTGACTCGTCTGAGTTCACACACTTCCGGAGACTGCTAAACAACCAAGATTTCCTGCAAACCCAGATAATATGGTTCGACAAGTATACCATAATTACGTCTACTGAATTTATTGAATGGATAGATATGATGTTCAAAACGGCCAGTTCGAAGGTGAAGAGCCATTCATCTCAGGTCACGAAGATGGGGAAGAGCCAAAAATGACATCGCTAAGTGAATGCTAAGAACCGTCTTCCCGGCAGAAGACGGTTCTTGCGAGCGTTATTCTACTGCTCCCAAGTTTTGCATATGCGAGCCACCGTTGTACTACCGCCCACGAGTTTTGTAAAGGTGAACCATCGTTTATTACCACTCGCAAGTTCTGTTAAGGCGAGCCACCGTTATACTACCACTCGCAAGTTTTGAAAAGGCGAGCCATCGTTTACTACCGCTCGCAAGTTTTGTAAAGGCGAGCCATCGTTTACTACCGCTCGCAAGTTTTTTAAAGACGAGCCATCGTTTACAAACGCTCGCAAGTTTTTTAAAGACGAGCCATCGTTTACAAACGCTCGCAAGTTTTTTAAAGACGAGCCATCGTTTATTACCGCTCGCAAGTTTTGTAAGGGCAAGCCATCGTTTACTACCGCTCGCAAGTTCTGTAAAGGCGAGCCACCGTTCGCTACCGCTCGCAAGTTTTGTTAAGGCGAGCCATCGTTTATTACCGCTCGCAAGTTTTTTAAAGACGAGCCATCGTTTACAAACGCTCGCAAGTTTTGTAAAGGCGAGCCATCGTTTACAAACGCTCGCAAGTTTTGTAAAGGCGAGCCATCGTTTACTACCGATCGCAAGTTTTGTAAGGGCAAGCCATCGTTTACTACCGCTCGCAAGTTTTGTAAAGGCGAGCCATCATTTACTACCGCTCGCAAGTTTTGTAAAGGCGAGCCATCGTTTATTACCGCTCGCAAGTTTTGTAAAGGCGAGCCATCGTTTATTACCGCTCGCAAGTTTTGTAAAGGCGAGCCATCGTTTACTATCGCTTGCAAGTTTTGTAAGGGCGAGCCATCGTTTACTATCGCTCGCAAGTTTTGTAAGGGCAAGCCATCGTTTACTACCGCTCGCAAGTTTTGTAAGGGCAAGCCATCGTTTACTACCGCTCGCAAGTTATGTAAGGGCAAGCCATCGTTTACTACCGCTCGCAAGTTATGTAAAGGCGAGCCACCATTTACTACCGCTCGCAAGTTTTGAAAAGGCGAGCCATCGTTTACTACCGCTCGCAAGTTTTGTAAGGGCAAGCCATCGTTTACTACCGCTCGCAAGTTTTGTAAAGGCGAGCCATCGTTTATTACCGCTCGCAAGTTTTGTAAAGGCGAGCCATCGTTTATTACCGCTCGCAAGTTTTGTAAAGACGAGCCACGGTTCGCTACCGCTCGCAAGTTTTGTAAAGGCGAGCCATCGTTTACTTGCGAGCGGTAGTAAATCGTTTATTACGTCTTCTGCCGGGAAGACGGTTCTTGCGAGCGTTATTCTACTGCTCCCAAGTTTTGCATATGCGAGCCACCGTTGTACTACCGCCCACGAGTTTTGTAAAGGTGAACCATCGTTTATTACCACTCGCAAGTTCTGTTAAGGCGAGCCACCGTTATACTACCACTCGCAAGTTTTGAAAAGGCGAGCCATCGTTTACTACCGCTCGCAAGTTTTGTAAAGGCGAGCCATCGTTTACTACCGCTCGCAAGTTTTTTAAAGACGAGCCATCGTTTACAAACGCTCGCAAGTTTTTTAAAGACGAGCCATCGTTTACAAACGTTCGCAAGTTTTTTAAAGACGAGCCATCGTTTATTACCGCTCGCAAGTTTTGTAAGGGCAAGCCATCGTTTACTACCGCTCGCAAGTTCTGTAAAGGCGAGCCACCGTTCGCTACCGCTCGCAAGTTTTGTTAAGGCGAGCCATCGTTTATTACCGCTCGCAAGTTTTTTAAAGACGAGCCATCGTTTACAAACGCTCGCAAGTTTTGTAAAGGCGAGCCATCGTTTACAAACGCTCGCAAGTTTTGTAAAGGCGAGCCATCGTTTACTACCGATCGCAAGTTTTGTAAGGGCAAGCCATCGTTTACTACCGCTCGCAAGTTTTGTAAAGGCGAGCCATCGTTTACTACCGCTCGCAAGTTTTGTAAAGGCGAGCCATCGTTTATTACCGCTCGCAAGTTTTGTAAAGGCGAGCCATCGTTTATTACCGCTCGCAAGTTTTGTAAAGGCGAGCCATCGTTTACTATCGCTTGCAAGTTTTGTAAAGGCGAGCCATCGTTTACTATCGCTCGCAAGTTTTGTAAGGGCAAGCCATCGTTTACTACCGCTCGCAAGTTTTGTAAGGGCAAGCCATCGTTTACTACCGCTCGCAAGTTTTGTAAGGGCAAGCCATCGTTTACTACCGCTCGCAAGTTATGTAAAGGCGAGCCACCATTTACTACCGCTCGCAAGTTTTGAAAAGGCGAGCCATCGTTTACTACCGCTCGCAAGTTTTGTAAGGGCAAGCCATCGTTTACTACCGCTCGCAAGTTTTGTAAGGGCAAGCCATCGTTTACTACCGCTCGCAAGTTTTGTAAAGGCGAGCCATCGTTTATTACCGCTCGCAAGTTTTGTAAAGGCGAGCCATCGTTTATTACCGCTCGCAAGTTTTGTAAAGACGAGCCACGGTTCGCTACCGCTCGCAAGTTTTGTAAAGGCGAGCCATCGTTTACTGCCACTCGTAAGTTTTGTAAAGGCGAGCCATCGTTTACTACCGCTCGCAAGTTTTGTAAGGGCAAGCCATCGTTTACTACCGCTCGCAAGTTTTGTAAGGGCAAGCCATCGTTTACTACCGCTCTCAAGTTCTGTAAAGGCGAGCCACCGTTCGCTACTGCTCGCAAGTTTTGTTAAGGCGAGCCATCGTTTATTACCGCTCGCAAGTTTTGTAAAGGCGAGCCATCGTTTATTACCGCTCGCAAGTTTTTTAAAGACGAGCCATCGTTTACAAACGCTCGCAAGTTTTGTAAAGGCGAGCCATCGTTTACTACCGCTCGCAAGTTTTGTAAGGGCAAGCCATCGTTTACTACCGCTCGCAAGTTTTGTAAAGGCGAGCCATCGTTTACTACCGCTCGCAAGTTTTGTAAAGGCGAGCCATCGTTTATTACCGCTCGCAAGTTTTGTAAAGGCGAGCCATCGTTTATTACCGCTCGCAAGTTTTGTAAAGGCGAGCCATCGTTTACTATCGCTTGCAAGTTTTGTAAAGGCGAGCCATCGTTTACTATCGCTCGCAAGTTTTGTAAGGGCAAGCCATCGTTTACTACCGTTCGCAAGTTTTGTAAGGGCAAGCCATCGTTTACTACCGCTTACAAGTTTTGTAAGGGCAAGCCATCGTTTACTACCGCTCGCAAGTTTTGTAAAGGCGAGCCATCGTTTACTACCGCTCGCAAGTTTTGTAAAGACGAGCCACGGTTCGCTACCGCTCGCAAGTTTTGTAAAGGCGAGCCATCGTTTACTGCCACTCGCAAGTTTTGTAAAGGCGAGCCATCTTTTACTACCGCTCGCAAGTTTTGTAAGGGCAAGCCATCGTTTACTACCGCTCGCAAGTTTTGTAAGGGCAAGCCATCGTTTACTACCGCTCTCAAGTTCTGTAAAGGCGAGCCACCGTTCGCTACCGCTCGCAAGTTTTGTAAAGGCGAGCCATCGTTTATTACCGCTCGAAAGTTTTGTAAGGGCAAGCCATCGTTTACTACCACTCGCAAGTTCTGTAAAGGCGAGCCACCGTTTGCTACCGCTCGCAAGTTTTGTAAAGGCGAGCCATCGTTTATTACCGCTCGCAATTTTTGAAAAGATGAACCATCGTTTACAAACGCTCGCAAGTTTTGTAAAGGCGAGCCATCGTTTATTACCGCTCACAAGTTTTGTAAAGGCGAGCCATCGTTTATTACCGCTCGCAAGTTTTGTAAATGCGAGCCATCGTTTACTACCGCTCGCAAGTTTTGTAAATGCGAGCCATCGTTTACTACCGCTCGCAAGTTTTGTAAAGGCGAGCCATCGTTTACTACCGCTCGCAAGTTTTGTAAAGGCGAGCCACCGTTTACTACCGATCGCAAGTTTTGAAAAGGCGAGCCACTGTTCGCTACTGCTCGCAAGTTTTGTAAAGGCGAGCCATCGTTTACTATCGCTTGCAAGTTTTGTAAAGGCGAGCCATCGTTTACTACCGATCGCAAGTTTTGAAAAGGCGAGCCACCGTTTGCTACCGCTCGCAAGTTTTGTAAAGGCAAGCCATCGTTTATTACCGCTCGAAAGTTTTGTAAGGGCAAGCCATCGTTTACTACCGCTCGCAAGTTCTGTAAAGGCGAGCCACCGTTTACTACCGCTCGCAAGTTCTGTAAAGGCGAGCCATCGTTTACTACCGCTCGCAAGTTTTGTAAAGGCGAGCCACCGTTTACTACCGCTCGCAAGTTTTGTAAAGGCGAGCCACCGTTTACTACCGCTCGCAAGTTTTGTAAAGGCAAGCCATCGTTTATTACCGCTCGAAAGTTTTTTAAGGGCGAGCCATCGTTTACTACCGCTCGCAAGTTCTGTATAGGCGAGCCACGGTTCGCTACCGCTCGCAAGTTTTCTAAAGGCAAGCCATCGTTTATTACCGCCGGCAAGTTTTGTAAGGGCAAGCCATCGTTTATTACCGCTCGCAAGTTTTGTTAAGGCGAGCCATCGTTTATTACCGTTCGCAAGTTTTGTAATGGCGAGCCATCGTTTATTACCGCTCGCAAGTTTTGTAAAGGCGAGCCATCGTTTATTACCGCTCGCAAGTTTTGTAAAGGCAAGCCATCGTTTATTACCGCTCGCAAGTTTTGTAAATGCGAGCCATCGTTTACTACCGCTCGCAAGTTTTGTAAAGGCGAGCTATCGTTTACTACCACTCGCAAGTTTTGTAAAGGCGAGCCATTGTTTACTATCGCTTGCAAGTTTTGTCAAGGCAAGCCATCGTTTACTACCGATCGCAAGTTTTGAAAAGGTGAGCCATCGTTTATTACCGCTCGCAAGTTTTGTTAAGGCGAGCCATCGTTTACTACCGCTCGCAAGTTTTGTAAAGGTGAGCCATCGTTTACTATCGCTCGCAAGTTTTGTAAAGTTGAGCCACCGTTTGTTACCGCCCGCGAGTTTTGTAAAGGCGAACCACCGTTTATTACCGCTCGCAAGTTTTGTAAAGGCGAGCCATCGTTTATTACCGCCTGCGAGTTTTGTAAAGGCGAACCACCGTTTATTACCGCCTGAGAGTTTTGTAAAGGCGAGCCACCGTTACACTACCGCCCGTGAGTTTTGTAAAGGCGAGCCATCGTTTATTACCGCCCGCAAGTTTTGTAAAGGCGAGCCATCGTTTACTATCGCTCGCAGGTTTAGTAAAGGCGAGCCACCGTTACACTACCACCCGTGAGTTTTGTAAAGGCGAGCCATCGTTTATTACCGCTCGCAAGTTTTGTAAGGGCGAGCCATCGTTTGTTCCCGCCCGCGAGTTTTGTAAAGGTGAGCCACCATTATACTACCGCCCGTAAGTTTTGTAAAGGCGATTGTAACAACTCCTTAAAGACGAAGATAACGGGAATTGAATGTTATATCTGTAAGACTAGATTCCATTCGGCTTGTACAGGAGTGAGTAACACTACGGCACTGAGAACTGGTCCCTTGCTCTGGGTGTGTAAAAATGACCTGCCAGCTTAGAATATCCTAAAAAACCTTCTAGATAACATGATGCATGATCGGAAAACATCATTCATTGGAAGCCTACCAGCCATCCAGAAGGAGTGGGAAAGGAACAACGATTCTAATATACAATGGGCGGAGGCTATAGTCAGGGATGAAACTGAGGCTGAAACTCAGGAAGTTGTAAACTCTGACTCAGTAGGCCAGGATGTAGATGACAGTGAACTAGAAAGTGTACCCGACAGCACTGACAGCTCGATAGGTACAGACACTACGACGGTTCCCGATTGAGAAATTCAGAACAGAAGGACAGACTTATGCAAAGGGCATATGCAGACATAGATATGCTGGTAATAAGAAAGGATTAGAATGCAGTTACCAACATCCCAAAAAATGTTTAAATATGCTTAGGAAAGGTGAGTGTCGATTTGGATCAATATGTAGGTTTTTCCATCCTGACATGTGCCAAACCTCACTGGAGGACAGAAAATGCTATGACCTCAGCTGCCCACACTTTCACGTGAAAGGTACGGAACGCTACATAAAGAGTGGCAAGCAGGATAATGAATTTGGAGGAAACTATAAATTTTTTATACCAGACCGGCAGAGAATTCAAAAGGAGGAGCATGGAGAGTGTATGGAACTGGATGCCAGATCCACTTGCATTCCAGAATTACAGATACAATTACCCACCGAAAGGGAACTACAACTACGACAGACAACTGCCCTACAACAATCAGTACTGGTCAGAACAAACTCATTATGTCCACGAATAACGGGCTTGCCGAAAAAGTCTCCCATTCAAACTATCACTAATAGAGTAACCTCATTTATCTTTGCCAACATACAAGGACTGAAAACATGAACAAACAACAAAGTACAGTTCATAAATGGCCTCCTCACGGAGTCAAATGCAGTATTTGGAGCTTTCACAGAAACCCATGCAGGGGAATTGTTGGACAGTGAGATCTGGATTCCAGGATATAACCTATACAGGTGTGATAGGAAAATTAGGTCACATGGAGGAGTGGGTCTGTATATTAGGGAAGACCTTGTATTGTCGGAGCTCCTAATCGTTACAAATAAGGTGGTAGAGGTACTGGGATTAAAAATAGAGAAAATAAATTTAGTGATTATTCTAATATACAAACCGCCAGATGCAACGGCTGAGGAATTCACAGAACAGATAAGCAAAATAGAGAATAGCCTTGATAATTTGGAGAACCCGATACCTGATATTATCTTCCTAGGTGACTTCAACTTGCTTAGTCTCAGGTGGAAAATAGCAAACAATAATATTATACCAGGAAATCTATCAGGACCTAACCAACCACAGATTAGAGAACTACTTAGATTCTGTGACAAATTTTCACTCAATCAGCAGATATCGGAGCCAACGAGAAATGAAACTATTCTAGATCTGGTCTTTACGAACAATGAAGACATTATCAGAGACATTACGATATCAGATACCACATACTCAGATCACAAACTCATTGAAGTGCAAACGACCATCAATACTCAGAATAGACCTAAAACGTTGATAAAGCGAGAGGGGCTATTCAGTAAATTCAATTTTAATAATAAAAGGATAGACTGGGAGATAATAAACAGGGAACTTACAAACATTCCATGGGGAACTGTTCTAAGTAATACAAGTCCTACAGAAGGAATAGAAAAACTGACTTCAGAAGCGTATCAAGTCTGTCTGAAACATGTTCCTTTGAGGAAAGCCAGAAAGAGATCTAACGTAGAAAGAGAACGCAGACGACACTATAAACGTAGGAAAAAAATAACGGAACTGCTTATGCAGACACGAATTTCCCGTCAAAGAAGGAATAATTTAAATAGGGAGATTGAAGAAATCGAGCGGCAATTGAAACACTCATGTGAAACTGAAGAAAGGCAGTTAGAACAGAAAGCAATTCAGGAAATAAAGAAAAATCCAAAATATTTCTTCTCATATGCCAAATCAAAAGCAAAAACCACTGCCAGTATTGGACCTATTCGTACAAGTGAAGGTTCAAAAACGGAGGATGACAAAGAAATTAGTGAAATCCTAAAAAAGTAGTATGAGGACATGTTTAGCACTCCAATAAACAACATGAAGGTGGAAGATCCAGACAATTTCTTTATGTGGGATATTCAAACCCCTGTAAATATAACTGATATAAACACGAGCGCACTAAATTTTGAAAAAGAAATTGAAAACATGCCCCTGCACTCGGCCCCAGGTCCAGACTCATGGAATTCAATATTTATAAAGAAATGCAAAGTGCCGGTAGCACAGACACTCAGTATAGTGTGGAGGAAGAGCTTGGACACGGGGGAGATACCAGATGCACTTAAATGGGTAGAGAGGCGTAAGGGGAAGGGAAAATGGGCGTGAGGTGGTGAAACGTAGTGTTTAGTAACCTTTACCGACCTCAGCAACCCCCCCCCCCCACCTGTAGTGAGGTGACACAGTCCAGCACCACTGTAGTGAGGTGACACAGTCCAGCACCACTGTAGTGAGGTGACACAGTCCAGCACCACTGTAGTGAGGTGACACAGTTGAGGGCGCCGGTGGCTGTGTGGACAGCAAGCTAGACACGTAATCCTATGGCCCGGGTTCGATTCCCGGCGCCGGCGAGAAATAAAAATGAACAGAGTTTCTTTCACCCTGATGCTCCTGTTACCTAGAAGTAAATAGATACCTGGGAGTTAGACAGCTGTTACGGGCTGCTTCCTCTGTGTGTGTGTGTGTGTGTGTGTGTGTGTACTCACCTAGTTGTGTCTGCAGGATCGAGCATTGACTCTTGGATCCCGCCTTTCGAGCATCGGTTGTTTACAGCAATGACTCCTGTCCTATTTCCCTATCATACCTGGTTTTAAAATTATGAATAGTATTTGCTTCCACAACCTGTTCCTGAAGTGCATTCCATTTTCCCACTACTCTCACGCTAAAAGAAAACTTCCTAACATCTCTGTGACTCATCTGAGTTTCAAGCTTCCATCCATGTCCTCTCGTTCTGTTACTATTCCGTGTGAACATTTCGTCTATGTCCACTCTGTCAATCCCTCTGAGTATCTTATACGTTCCTATCATGTCCCCCCTCTCCCTTCTTCTTTCTAGTGTCGTAAGGCACAGTTCCCTCAGGCGCTCCTCATACCCCATCCCTCGTAGCTCTGGGACGAGTCTCGTTGCAAACCTCTGAACCTTTTCCAGTTTCATTATATGCTTCTTCAGATGGGGACTCCATGATGAGGCGGCATACTCTAAGACTGGCCTTACGTAGGCAGTGTAAAGCGCCCTAAATGCCTCCTTACTTAGGTTTCTGAATGATGTTCTAACTTTTGCCAGTGTAGAGTACGCTGCTGTCGTTATCCTATTTATATGTGCCTCAGGAGATAGATTAGGTGTTACGTCCACCCCCAGGTCTCTTTCACGCGTCGTTACAGGTAGGCTGTTCCCCTTCATTGTGTACTGTCCCTTTGGTCTCCTATCTCCTAGTCCCATTTCCATAACTTTACATTTGCTCGTGTTGAATTCCAGTAGCCATTTCTCTGACCATCTCTGCAACATGTTCAGGTCCTCTTGGAGGATCCTGCAATCCTCATCTGTCACAACTCTTCTCATCAACTTTGCGTCATCCGCAAACATCGACATGTAGGACTCTACGCCTGTAAACATGTCGTTAACATATACAAGAAATAGAATTGGTCCCAGCACCGATCCTTGTGGTACTCCACTTGTTACTGTTCGTGTGTGTGTGTGTGTGCGTGCGTGTGTGTGTGTGTGTGTGTGTGTGTACTCACCTATTTGTGCTTGCGGGGGTTGAGCTCTGGCTCTTTGGTCCCGCCTCTCAACTGTCAGTCAACTGCTGTACAGGTTCCTGAGCCTACTGGGCTCTATCATATCTACATTTGAAACTGTGTATGGAGTCTGCCTCCACCACATCACTGCCTAATGCATTCCATCCGTTAACTACTCTGACACTGAAAAAGTTCCTTCTAACGTCTCTGTGGCTCATGTGGGTACTCAGTTTCCACCTGTGTCCCCTTGTTCGCGTCCCACCAGTGTTGAATAGTTTATCCTTGTTTACCCGGTCGATTCCTCTGAGGATTTTGTAGGTTGTGATCATGTCCCCCCCTTACTCTTCTGTCTTCCAGTGTCGTAAGGTGCATTTCCCGCAACCTTTCCTCGTAACTCATGCCTCTTAATTCTGGGACTAGTCTAGTGGCATACCTTTGTACTTTTTCCAGCTTCGTCTTGTGCTTGACAAGTTACGGGCTCCATGCTGGGCCCGTATACTCCAGGATTGGTCTTACATATGTGGTGTGCAAGATTCCTGAACGCTGTTCTGATGTTAGCCAGCCGATGTGTGTGTGTGTGTGTGTGTGTGTGTGTGTGTGTGTGTGTGTGTGTGTGTGTGCGTGCGTGCGTGCGTGTGTGTGTGTGTGTGTATGTGTAAAAATTATTTTTTAGCAAAAGTTGATTGACTGACAGTTGAGAGGCGGGCCGAAAGAGCAGAGCTCAACCCCCGCAAGAACAACTAGGTGAATACAGTTCAGCACCCACACATGGTTACTGGGATAACATTTGCTACACGAACACAAAGATAAAGTAAAAATAATTGAAGAACTTAAAAATATAATATTTTTATTCTCCAAAAATTACTTATTAAAGATGCGTAACTAAATAAACCCGATATGAAAAAAAAGAAAAGAAACTGAACATAAATAAGAGAATGGATGAACGTTCACAAACATAGAAAACGGGATATTCAATCGTGTACATATCAATGTGATTGATGGTGTTTCTTTTGAGCGAAAAGATTCTCCAGTCGGATTGAGGTTCAGTGCTGGCAAGTCACCCTCCTTCATGTCTTGGACCAGCCCATCTTGAAGGTGGGTCCAGGCTATTCTTTTGATCTGCAACATAGTGGAGAATGCCATCCCACCCAAACAGGTCGTTCGGTAGGGAATGATGATCTCCAGGCTTGCTCTGACAAGTCCAGAGGTCGCTACCAGCGGCTTACACCACAAGTCAGACGGCAGTAGGGCGCCGTGTATTGTCTGACAGTCCTGGTTCTCCTGCAGATCGATGAGCTCCTCCTTCAAGCTGTCATTATCACTCATGTCGGGAGCGGCTGCTGAATCTATTCTGGTTATGTATAATTCTTGGCAGAGCGCCTTATCATGGTGGCTTGAAGGTGAGAGAGGTGAGTAACGATAGTTTTCTTCGTGCAAGGGATTAACATTATTATTCCGTCAGCTTGTCATCCAACAATGGAAAGCTTCTCACGTTCCCTGCTTGAACTCCTAGCTGCCTGAGAGAGATATTCTTGAAGGCTTCTATCCTCTTTGTTCAAACAATATTATTAACATATGAACCTTGCAGAGACAAATTGTTGTCCTTCAAATAAATTAAGATGTCTGCCAGATGGAATTGAGAAGGGAGGAATGTTTCCGTCTTGAAATTTGTTCAGCTTTGTTATTGTGATGCTGTATGGTGAACATTGCAACTTCAGCATGGGGCTCTGCAGCACTGGTCAGGACTCCCCCACATGAGAGCCATCTCACTGCCGAGCGGAAGACAAGAGCAAGATCCTCCCTCCCTACCTCCTCACAAAGCAGCTTGAACACTGTGTATTAATGAGGGACCCCGGATGAAGTCACTCGACATGAACAATGACATAACTTCTTTAAGGTGAGGCTAAAGTGTCTTTGATGCCAAAGTCTGGAGACAAAGAGCACAGGGCGTCATGAGCATATCTGGTACTCTGGTATTTTTCCAAAGCAATGAAGTCCGACTTGTGGCCTGTCATGGCTGGGTCGCGACCCCTGTAGACCCAACCTTCTCCCACTTGATCTAACGCTTCTCAAAAGACTCGCTTAAGACTAGGAAAATATCTACTGCCTTCGTTGTTCTATACGAAGCCTCGGAAAAGAGAAGCTCATTTGTAATTTTTACCTTCTATGATGTCCCGGATACACACAATCAGTTGACTCTTGTTGATTCGTCCAACTGTAGGCTGATGCGGGTGGGACTGTCTTTAATCCCGTGCCAATCCTGGTCGAATATGTCGCTGCTCACAACTCTCCCAGCGATGACAAGTTGGACAGAGGAACCTTCATCGTCATCTTAGCTGCCTCTGTAGCCAGAACCAGTTCCACCATGGCACTCTCATGCAGCCAAGTGCTTCATGTGGAGGTTGAGCAAGACTAGCCCCAAGCATCTGCCCTCCATCCATGGACAGTCTTACTCTATTACATAGATAAATAGTAAGTCATTATTGGATTGTTTTTATTTGAACAGCCTTCCCAGCACTCTCTAAAAAATATTTAAACACCTTCTAGTGCCCCCTGGGTACGAGTGACCCCCTGGGGTACTAGCACCCTTAGGGATACTAGCGCCCCCTGGGATAGTTGCACCCCCTGGGGTACTTGTTGTTGCACATAGCTGCAATATATACATATATGCAACATATGCAAGGTGCATAGCACTCCTGGCTATCAGGGTTCGAATCCTTCTGGGATGTGGAGTTATCAGTTGCATATTGGCTATGGGACCAATCAAGCTTGTTCGCATATTATATATATATATTATATATATTATATATACATATATATATATATATATATATATATATATATATGTATATATATATATATATATATATATATATATATATATATATATATATATATATATGTATGTCATACCTAGTAGCCAGAACGCACTTCTCAGCCTACTTTGCAAGGCCCGATTTGCCAAATAAGCCAAGTTTTCTTGAATTAATATATTTTTTCTAATTTGTTTCTTATGAAATGATAAAGCTACCCATTTCATTATGTATGAGGTCAATTTTATTTTATTGGAGTTAAAATTAACGTAGATATATGACCGAACCTAACCAACCCTACCTAACCTAACCTATCTTTATAGGTTAGGTTAGGTAAGGTAACCGAAAAAGTTAGGTTAAGTTAGGTAGGTTAGGTAGTCGAAAAACAATTAATTCATGAAAACTTGGCTTATTAGGCAAATCGGGCCTTGCATAGTAGGCTGAGAAGTGCGTTCTGGCTTCTAGGTACGACATTATATATATATATATATATATATATATATATATATATATATATATATATATATATATATATATATATATATATATATATATATATATATATATAATATATATATATATATGTTATTAAATATGACCGAAAAAGTAAGATTAATAATTCTAACGCGAATTTTCTCGATCTTTCTTACGTTTCTTTTCACTGTTGGTGGTAATTCAAAAATCAATTCTCCAAATTTTATTTTTATTTCTAGTCTAACGCGACACTTGAGCGCGTTTCGTAAAACTTATTACATTTTCAAAGACTTTAGCTTACACATACACAACTGAATAGAACTTACACATCTTCGATTTGTTTATATCTACATTTGAGTGAGGTGGATGGGGTGAGGTGGTATTAATAGGGTATTAAATTCCTAAACACAAGACATAACACGAAACAATGGGTATTGAATGGAAGTGATTTGTAGAAAGCCTATTGGTCCATATTTCTTGATGCTTCTATATTGCCGCGGAGTCTTGAGGTGGGTAGAATATAGTTGTGCATTAATTGGCTGTTGATTGCTGGTGTTGACTTCTAGATGTGTAGAGCCTCGCAGACGTCAAGCCGCCTGCTATCGCTGTATCTATCGATGATTTCTGTGTTGTTTAATAGGATTTCTCTGGCGATGGTTTGGTTGTGGGAAGAGATTATATGTTCCTTAATGGAGCCCTGTTGCTTATGCATCGTTAAACGCCTAGAAAGAGATGTTGTTGTCTTGCCTATATACTGTTTTTTTTGGAGCTTACAGTCCCCAAGAGGGGATTTGAAGGCATAGACGATGTTGGTCTCTTTTAAAGCGTTCTGCTTTGTGTCTGGAGAGTTTCTCATGAGTAGGCTGGCCGTTTTTCTGGTTCTATAGTAAATCGTCAGTTGTATCCTCTGATTTTTGTCTGTAGGGATAACGTTTCTATTAACAATATCTTTCAGGACCCTTTCCTCCGTTTTATGAGCTGTTGAAAAGAAGTTCCTGTAAAATAGTCTAATAGGGGGTATAGGTGTTGTGTTGGTTGTCTCTTCAGAGGTTGCATGGCGTTTCACTTTCCTTCTTATGATGTCTTCGACGAAACCATTGGAGAAGCCGTTGTTGACTAGGACCTGCCTTACCCTACAGAGTTCTTCGTCGACTTGCTTCCATTCTGAGCTGTGGCTGAGAGCACGGTCGACATAAGCGTTAACAACACTCCTCTTGTACCTGTCTGGGCAGTTGCTGTTGGCATTTAGGCACATTCCTAAACGAACATAGGAATGTGCCTAAATGCCAACAGCGACTGCCCAGACAGGAACAAAAGGAGTGTTGTTAACGCATATGTCGACCGTGCTCTCAGCCACAGCTCAGAATGGAAGCAAGTCGACAAAGAACTCTGTAGGGTAAGGCAGGTCCTAGTCAACAACGGCTTCTCCAATGGTTTCGTCGAAGACATCATAAGAAGGAAAGTGAAACGCCATGCAACCTCTGAAGAGACAACTAACACAACACCTATACCCCCTATTAGACTATTTTACAGGAACTTCTTTTCCACAGCTCATAAAACGGAGGAAAGGGTCCTGAAAGATATTGTTAATAGAAACGTTATCCCTACAGACAAAAATCAGAGGATACAACTGACGATTTACTATAAAACCAGAAAAACGGCCAGCCTACTCATGAGAAACTCTCCAGACACAAAGCAGAACGCTTTAAAAGAGACCAACGTCGTCTATGCCTTCAAATGCCCTCTTGGGGACTGTAAGCTCCAAAAAACCCAGTATATAGGCAAGACAACAACATCTCTTTCTAGGCGTTTAACGATGCATAAGCAACAGGGCTCCATTAAGGAACATATAATCTCTTCCCACAACCAAACCATCGCCAGAGAAATCCTAGTAAACAACACAGAAATCATCGATAGATACAGCGATAGCAGGCGGCTTGACGTTTGCGAGGCACTACACATTAAAAAGTCAACACCAACAGCAATCAACAGCCAATTAATGCACAACTATATTCTACCCACCTCAAGACTCCGCTCCAATATAGAAGCATCAAGAAATATGGACCAATAGGCTTTCTACAATCACTTCCATTCAATACCCATTGTTTCGTGTTCTGTCTTGTGTTGATGAAATTAATACCCTATTAATGCCACCTCACCCCATCCACCTCACTCAAATGTAGATATAAACAAATCGGAGATGTGTAAGTTCTATTCAGTTGTGTATGTGTAAACTAAAGTCTTTGAAAATGTAATAAGTTTTACGAAACGCGCTCAAGTGTCGCGTCAGACTAGAAATAAAAATGAATTTTGGAGAATTGATTTTTGAATTACCACCAACAGTGAAAAGAAATGTACGAAAGATAGAGAAAATTCGTGTTAGAATTATCAATCTTACTTTTTCGGTCATATTTAATAATATATATATATATATATATATATATATATATATATATATATATATATATATATTATATATATATATATTATATATATATATATGTCGTACCTAGTAGCCAGAACTCACTTTTCAGCCTACTATTCAAGGCCAGATTTGCCTAATAAGCCAAGTTTTCCTGAATTAATATATTTACTATAATTTTTTTCTTATGAAATGATAAAGCAACCCTTTTCTCTATGCATGAGGTCAATTTTTTTTTATTGCAGTTAAAATTAACGTAGATATATGACCGAACCTAACCAACCCTACCTAACCTAACCTAACCTATATTTATAGGTAAGGTTAGGTTAGGTAGCCAAAAAAAGCTAGGTTAGGTTAGGTTAGGTAGGTTAGGTAGACGAAAAAATATTAATTCATGAAAACTTGGCTTATTAGGCAAATCGGGCCTTGAATAGTAGGCTGAGAAGTGCGTTCTGGCTATTAGGTACGACATATATATATATATATATATATATATATATATATATATATATATATATATATATATATATATATATATATATATATATATATATATATGTTATTGAATATGACCGAAAAGGTAAGATTAATAATTCTAACCCGAATTTTCTCAATATTTCTTATGTTTTTCTTCACTCTCGGTGGTAATAAAAATAAAAATTCTCCAAAATTCATTTTTTTAATTGTCTGAATCCTGAACGCTCTTCGTAATTCGTATTACATTTTCAAAGACAATTTACACACAAGTTCTTCGTACTTATACTGTATTGGATGAGGTGACATGGTACAAAAGTTTTGGGTGAGGTGACAAACACAAGACAGAACATGAAACAATGGGTATAAATTGGATAAGTGAACATATGAATGGAAGTAACTGCAGAAGGCCTATTGGCCCATACTTCCTCTTGCTGCTTCCATATTGGTTCGGGGTCTTGAAGTTGGTATAATGTAGTTGTGCATTAATTGGCTGTTAATTGCTGGTGTTGCCATTTCGATATGTAGTGCCTCGCTGATGTCGAGCCGCCTGCTATCGCTGTACCTATCGATGATTTCTGTGTTGTTTGTTAAGATTTCTCTGGTGATGGTCTGGTTGTGAGAAGAGATTATGTGCTCCTTGATGGAGCCCTGTTGCTTATGAATTGTTAATCGCCTGGAAGGAGACGTTGTTGTCTTGCCTATATACTGAGTTCTTTGGGGCTTACCGTCCCCAAGTGGGCATTTAAAGGCATAGACGACGTTGGTCTCCTTTAAGCTAAATGAATTGTGGGGTTCAGTTCCTGAGTTCATTATGTGCCTCTGTAACCCTTTCCACTACCGCCCACAAGATGGGTATGGGGTGCATAATAAATGAACTAACCTAAACTCCTTTAAGGCGTTCTGCTTGGTATCTGGAGAGTTTTTCATGAGTAGATTTGCTGTTTTTTTTGGTTTTATAATAAATTGTCAATTGTATTTTCTGATTTCTGTCTGTAGGGATAACGTTCCTATCAACAATATTTTTCAGGACCCTTTCCTCCGTTTTATAAGTCGTCGAAAAGAAGTTCCTGTAAAATTGTCTAATAGTGGGTACAAGTGTTGTGTTGGTTGACTCTTCAGAGGTTGCAGGGCGTTTCACCTTTCTTTTTATTTTATCTTCAACAAAACCGTTAGATTCCTGTTATTGATTGTTCTTAAATTATTCCTGTTATTGATTGTACTTAAATTGTTTTACACCTTAGCAGTGTTATATACACATATGTTTAATTATAATTATGTTCTTAAGTACTATTCTCTGATAGCAGAGTATCAAGAGATTTCATGTAGGTTTTAGTTTGATCTTGTGGTAGACGCCATGCTGTGCTTGCAGGAGGAAGCCAGTCGCGTGGGTACAGCTGGCGGGTGGAGACATGTGCTAAGATAAGTTGGTGGAATTTTTATTTTACTGCTTAGTTTACAAGCTATTTTCCTGGTTAGACTATTATGTGCTTACCCATCTATTCATTTATGTTGATATGAAATGATTTATGTTTATACAGTGCTATTGTGAAATGATTTATGTTTATACAGTGCTATTGTGAAATGATTTATGTTTATACAGTGCTATTGTGAAATGATTTATGTTTATACAGTGCTATTGTGAAATGATTTATGTTTATACAGTGCTATTGTGAAATGATTTATGTTTATACAGTGCTATTGTGAAATGATTTATGTTTATACAGTGCTATTGTGAAATGATTTATGTTTATACAGTGCTATTGTGAAATGATTTATGTTTATACAGTGCTATTGTGAAATGATTTATGTTTATACAGTGCTATTGTGAAATGATTTATGTTTATACAGTGCTATTGTGAAATGATTTATGTTTATACAGTGCTATTGTGAAATGATTTATGTTTATACAGTGCTATTGTGAAATGATTTATGTTTATACAGTGCTATTGTGAAATGATTTATGTTTATACAGTGCTATTGTGAAATGATTTATGTTTATACAGTGCTATTGTGAAATGATTTATGTTTATACAGTGCTATTGTGAAATGATTTATGTTTATACAGTGCTATTGTAAGATTAATTACTGGTGTATGAATATTTCTGGCTACCTGCATTTGTCCATGTATATTATTTGTATGTTCTTTGTTACCCTTACCTTAAGTATATGCCTTTGTTAAGTAAGCAGTTGTATTTTCAATTTACCCTAGACATTTATTGAGGCAAGGCCGTATGTCATTATATGTTACCAACTGCAACAGAGGAACCATACCCAGAGGTCAAGGGTGGTAACAAAGGTCAAAAATTGGTCTACGAGAAATCCCGATAACCCCCCCTAGGTGCAGCCTTCATGCCCCTGGACAACAACAATTATGTCGTTGTTATAATAATCAGTTATATTAATTATAATACTTATATAATCACTAATTATAATAATCAGTATTATTATAATTGAAGCAATAGTCAGTTCCCAACAACGAGACCAGCCAACAAGGAGAGTCGAACCCCAAAGCAATCCCAAGCTGCAGTGGCCATTTTGAAACGTTTTTACAGCTTCAGAATACGTTTTATACAGCTTCAGTACGTTTATACAGCATCGGTACACATTTTATGTATGTATATATATATATATATATATATATATATATATATATATATATATATATATATATATATATATATATATATATATATGATGTATATGTATATTCCCATATACATCTTCAGTATACGGTTTTATAGCTTCAATATACCTTTGTAGAGCTTCAGTGTAAGTTTATACAGCATCAGTATACGTTTATACAGCTTCAGTATACGTTTATGAACCTTCAATGTTTATACAGCTTAAGTATACGTTTATACAGCTTCAGTGTTCGTTTATACAGCTTCAGTATACGTTTTATACAGCTTCAGTGTTCGTTTATACAGCTTCAGTATACGTTTATATAGCTTAAGTATACATTTATACAGCTTCAGTATACGTTTATACAGCTTCAGTATACGTTTATACAGCTTCAGTACACATTTTATATGTGTTCCACCCGACCAGTTTAAAACATGTCACTGTACGACACTTTTAACGTCAACATTACCCCCCCCCTTCATCAACACCCCCATTCTTCCACCCTTACATCAACACCCCTCATCCTTCACCCTCACATCAATACCCCTCATCCTTCCCCCTCACATCAATACCCCTCATCCTTCCCTCTCACATCAATACCCCTCATCCTTCCCCCTCACATCAACACCCCTCATCCTTCACCCTCACATCAATACCCCTCATCCTTCCCTCTCACATCAATACCCCTCATCCTTCCCCCTCACATCAACACCCCTCATCCTTCCCCCTCACATCAATACCCCTCATCCTTCCCCCTCACATCAACACCCCTCATCCTTCCCCCTCACATCAATACCCCTCATCCTTCCCCCTCACATCAATACCCCTCATCCTTCCCCCTCAAATCAACACTCCCATCTTTCCCTTCCCATCAACACATTCAAGTGTTATGAACATCTTGCTGATCATCACATATAATTGCAGGCAAGCCTCCTCTATCATAACAATTACGACCTATTAGAGACGTTGCAATCAACAGTTATGACAACGTCTTCTACCTACATAGGAAATGAGATAGGAGTCGAAATGTGAGGATGGACGGGAGGGACTGGTGTTACACCACTTGAACCCTCGGGGATCGAACGCCGATCTGCATGAAGCGTAGCGGTCGGTGTGCCGACCAATCCAAGTTGGATGGGTATGATTATATGTTAGAAGGAATGTGAGTCTTTGCAGGGTAGGTGATAAGGGATTTAATGACTATAAATTTCAGATGACTGAATACTCACAACTTATGAGAATTTATGAGAAACTTATAAAGGAAATTATGAGAAAGCAGTAAGTCAGTATGATTATATAGGCTCACAAGTTAGAATACATCTTCGTTTGGTGTTAAATATAATTCATATAACTTCTCTTAATAGAATTTGCGTTCTCGTTCCGGCCCATTTTTTCCTGAGCTATTCGTTCAATGCACTTTTCTCAACACTGTTGTAAACTACTAGGCTAATCTGAAATTTGCAGTACTGTTGATATTTTTCTTGGTGTTGAAATTACCCATCTTCCTCACAGAGCTCTATGGCTCAAAGCAGCAATAATTACATAGCAAGACTTCTCCCCGGAATCACAGATGAACATCAAAGCCATTTTATTAAAATCAGGACCACGTGACTTTGTACTAAAGTGACTCTCACCCGCCACCACAAATCTTACAATAATATGTTGACTACTCAGAATTGTGTTATTTTATTGTTCTATATTCAAACTGTAGGTGCTGATCATCCCAAAATTTAAAAAAAATGTATAATTGTAATATGTACCCTTTAAAAGACCCACAAACACTTTGAAGATAAGGTTTTCCACTAGAATTTATTGGATTGTGTGTCAATGTTTGGTGATCAGCGTTGATAAACAGACAATGGTGAAGTGTTCTAATAGTGTTGTATTAATGGTATTTTATCAAATCACCTCATGAGTTTTCAGTTACATATAGTCCTGGAGACCATTCAGGTTTGTTCGCATTTGTGTTCCTCACATGTGCACCAAAGAATGAGGTGATTTGATAAAATACCATGCCCAAGATTACCAACCGAGTGCCAGCGGAAGATGGAAATAGCCTCGGCTACCATCCTCTTTTGTTCGGTCGTGTTGGTCGTGCGGTTAAGGGATCCTGTACGCCAGCAGAGTACTCCAGGCAGTATGGGTTCGAGTCACTTCTGGGGTGTGAGTTTTCAGTTATTTTATATATATATATATATATACATATATATATACATATATATATATATATATATATATATATATATATATATATATATATATATATATATATATATATATATATATATATATATATATCCATCCCCCCTTCGTGCCAAGAACACCAGCCGCAGGACGACCAACAATAACTCACCTGAGAACTACAAAATGAGAGCACAGATCACCAAGAAAATAGAAGAGGGCAATACCACAGGTGCCATCAGAATCATAACCAGCGATGGCACCATTGCCCCGAGGAACGCCACGACGACATGAGCATTACAAGAAAAAACACCCAAACACCCACCCAGAGCCCCAGACACCAGCAGGGATCCCCAGGAAAACAATGCTGGCATAAAACCCTTGACTGTTCGAGAATCTGAGGTGAACAAAGCAGCCATGACTTTCCCACAAGGTTCAGCAGGGGGCTTTACAGGCCTAAGACCCCAGCACATCAAACAAATGCTGAACCCGGTGCTGGGAGATGCCGAAAAGGACCTTCTAGTGGAACTTACCAGATTCTCCAACATGTGTTTGACTGGCGGCGCCCCTGAGGACATCAGGCCTCTCTTTTAAGGAGTAGCACTCTGTGCTCTAAAGAACAAGGACGGGAATTAGGCCCATTGCCGGTGGCAACACCCTCCGACGCCTTGTAGCTAAGGCTGCAGTGAGATCTATCAGCCAGGAACCAGCCACCTTGCTGAAACCTCATCAGCTCAGGTTTGGGATCCCCCTAGGCTGTGAAGCTGCAGCACATGCAGCGCGGGCTTACATTGCTGATCTCCCGGTCCAGAAGGCTTGACTAGTAAAGCTTAACTTTAAAAATGCTTTCAATCAAGTCAGAAGAGACGCTGTCCTCAGGACTGTACACAACCATTTCCGTCCCCTTTACCCGTTCATCCGATCGTGCTACAGTGGGGACTCTAACCTTCTTTTTGGAGAGCATGAAATAGACTCCTGTGAAGGAGTCCAACAAGGTGATCCTTTGGCCCCCTCCTTTCCTGCTTAGCTATCAAAGAGGTCACTGACAGTCTGACAAGCGAACTAAACATCTGGTACCTGGATGATGGCGGGACGCCGAAACCCCGGATACCATTTTGGAGGATATAAGGAAAATCCAGGAGCAAGGAGCAGCCTTGGGCCTCATTTTCAATGCATCCAAATGTGAAATAGTCTCACGCAACCCAGACATCACTGGCCAAATAAAACTGTTATTCCAGATGTTCTTGTTGTCGAGCCACCAGACTGCACTCTCCTGGGTGCCCCCATTGGCCGGCAAGCAATCGAGGAGGTCCTGGCTGCAAAAATCACTGATCTAAGGAGAATGCTGGAGAGGATTGCCAAGACTGATGCCTATGATGCTCTCTTCCTCCTCACAAGATGCCTATCTCTCCCTAAGTTGACCTACTTTCTGTGGTGTTCTCCATCCTACAACAGCCCTAAATTAAATGTGTATGACACCTTTCTGAGGTCCATGCTAGTGAAAATCCTAAACCTGCCATTGGACGACTCTCAGTGGGAGCAAGCAACACTTCCTGTAAGACTCTGCGACCTTGGTGTCCGCACAGCCTCCCAGATTGCTCTACCAGCCTTCCTTTCCTCCTCCCATGAATCGCACGACCTCGTTGGAGATATCCTACCTGGACCTCTGAGAGATTCAGCAGGAATACACGATCCTGCTTTCACTGAATGTTCAAATCATCACTTGCGGCCCCAGCACCCATCATAGATCCAACAAAAAAAAAAAACAGTCCAGCTGGAACCACCCAGTAGTGGAAACAGTAGCTGATGCCATGCTCAGCACTGCAACATCTGACAAGGAGAAAGCCCTCCTCAGAGCACTGCATGGGTTGCATTGCGGAAGCACAAAGGGCTGGCATGCTAGACACAACGATGTCAATGACATCCTCAAGAGGAGCCTCGTCTCAGCTCAGTGCCCAGCAGAGAGAGAACCTCGCATCCTAGGGGACCAAAACCCGAATGACTCTGCACTTCGCCCTGATGGCATCACCATACACTCCTGGAAAGGGGGCAAACAGTTGGTGTGGGACTACACATGTGTATCCACCCTGGCTGACACCTATGTACACTTCGGTTTTCATCAAGCAGGTGGGGCGGCCAACCACAGGGAAACAGTAAAATCAGTCAAATACAGGCGATTGGAAGGTCAATACACTTTTGTTCCCATAGCGTATGCGACGCATGGCCCCCTGGGGCAAGAGAGCCTTGAGATTTCTCATGGAATTGGGTTCCAAGCTCATAGACGTCACCAGAGACCCAAAGGCTGCCAGTTTTTCGTTTCAGCACCTCAGTGTGACGATCCAGAGGGGAAATGCTTGCTGTGTCCTGCTTGATATAGGTGTATTTGCGGCGAGGTGGTGGCTGACAGGTACGGCCACCATGGCCTACTCTGCCAAAGCACAGGGGGATGGCACTCGAGGCACAGTGAAGTTAACGACATCATCAAGAGGAGCCTCACCACAGCTGGATGCCCAGCTGAAAGAGAGCCCCGTTACCTAACGCCCCGTAACTCTGGTGCTCTTATTGGTCGCCCGGATGGTATCACAGTGAACCCCTGGAAGAATGGCAAGCAGTTGGTATGGGACTACACGTGCGTATCAACCCTGGCTAACACCTACATTAACCTCAGTGTTGCACAACCAGGTGGCGCTGCCACCCACAGGGAAGCAGCCAAATCCCGTAAGTATAGAGAACTGGATCACCACTACAATTTTGTCCCCATCGCTTCTGAGACACTCGGCGCCTGGGGTAAAAGTGCTACCAGTTTTGTGAAGGAACTGGGTTCTAGGCTCATTGAAACAACAAGGGACCCGAGAGCTGCAAGCTTTCTTTTCCAGCGCCTCAGTGTGGCGATACAGAGGGGAAATGCGCACTGCATCCAGGGTTCCTGCCCGCCATCTGAGGAGCTGGAGGATCTCGACAACCTATGACAACCATCTTTGTAACCCATATGTAACTCCTTTTTTGTAACAAAGTTCAAATAAAGTAAATATATATGTGTACATACAAAAGAATGGGGGTGGTAGGAGAAGATAATATTAGTGTTCAGTGAGAAACCACAAGGTCTCCTCTGAATACTTTTTATTTTCTTCTCCGAGGCTATGGGTCCCTACATTGGCACCAGAGGTGGTACCATTGTTTTATTAAAAAAAAAAGTTATATATATATATATATATAATATGGAAATATTCGTTTGTTCAAAATCGCTATCTCCGAAAGTTCATCACCGATTGTGTTGAAATTTTCACACAACGTTCCATTCGCATCCGAGCGGGTTTTTATATACATACTATATAGATGTCACGTCTGTGACGGTAAAAACATGCTTTTCTGAAAAACTGTATTTTTCATATGAGGGAAATCTTCGAAATCTCTTTACCGATTGCTTTGAAATTTTGACACACGTTGCATTCGAATACGCGCATCTTTTTATATATCTACTATATACATGCCTCACCTGTGACAGGAAAAAACATTTTTTTTTTTTAAACAGCGCCATCTGTTGGACGTAAGAGCAACACACGCTGTTATCTCCAAAAGTTCTTTACCGATTGCTTTGAAATTTTGACTCAACGTTGCATTAGAATAGGCGCATTTGTTTACCATACCGTTCATTTCGTGAGTATAGTTTATTTTTTTTATTTTTTCTATTTTCACTTCCTTTTTTAACTGTTTTTCCTATATTTCAGTGATGGGAACATCAGATCACTTGATGTTCCCAATTTTCTGATGGGAACATCAGACCATTTGGGAAGGCATCGAACGAGGGAGTGGGAAATGGTGGGGATGACGAGGGGACGGAAATGAGAGATGGTGGGGAGGACGAGGGGACAAGGGATGGGGTAATGGTGGATAAGGACAACGGGACAGAAAAATTTGGGATGGTGACAAGGGGATGGGGAAATGGTGGGGAGGGCAAACGGACAGGGGAGTGGGGCATGGTGGGAAGGAAGAGGGGATGGTGGAGTGGGGAATGGTGGGGAGGACGAGGAGACGGGTGAGGGGGGAATGGTGGGGAGGACTGGGGGACAGGGAAGGTTGCTGTGGCCGGGTATTGCTAGTATATATATACATGTATATAATGTATATACACAATCTTGAGAAGGTACCCCCCCCCCCCCACCACCCAGAGAGCCGGTAAAATAAGAAGGAGAGGACCATGGGGCCATTTCAATGGAGCGGCAGCCTTTATACTGAAAGCCAGGCTATAAAAGACACACTCGGGGCTATCATAACACATGATTACATTCTGGAGAAAACCCCTTCCAATATCCTTCCCATTTTCCGCTTGGCCGCGGAACATCCTCCTTCTTGGCGGCTGTATGACTTCTTGTATCACTCCTTGTATGACTCCTCCTTGTATGACTCCTGCGTGGAGTCTGAGCCACTTCCAACCATCCCAGTGTCAACAAGAGATGAAAGAAATCAACATTATTTCCGAAGGAGTTTTAAACTTGCAAATCGACTACATGATGTCTTTAGCTAGTGGCCAGGTCTTCATCACGTATGCAAATGGCGAGACCTGTTTGACTGATAGAGAATTTCTGAGATTATAATAATCGTCTGGCGGCTGCTCCAGGAGTGGAGGGGAAGAGGGAGAGGAGGAGAGGGAAGATGGAAAAGAGAAGATAGGGATAGAAGGAGAGGAGCGAGAAAGTGATGGTGAGAGGAGAAGGTAGATGAAGAGAACATATGAGTGGATAGGTTTGCCAGTGAGGTGAGTTGAGATTATTAAATAGGGGAAGAACAGGATGGAAAGAGTGAAGGGGTGGGTAAAAAAGGAGTAGGGTGAGGGAAATTAAAGAGGGGGCAAAATAGAGGGTGGTGGAGTAAAGAGAGAGAGAACAGTGTGTGAGGAGAGGAATGAAGAGAAAGAGGACAGGGAGGCGAAGAGAGCAAGAATGCTTGAGAAGTTCCAGAAATCTCACGGTAAGAGGATTTATGCAAAGTCCTTATTGAAAAAGTTATTTGGCAACGGCTGGTATTATTCTCATCTCACCGTGTTCGCCACGATTCTTTTTTATTTAGTTTCACCTAAAAACCTTCATTTCCATTTTCTATTGAATTGTCTTGACGTTTGCAACATATATACTCCTAACTTGAGTTACATGTTACAGTGGCATCCTGTTTTATCCGTCTTCCGGACGTTAAGAGTTATACTCCCAGCTGTGTACACAGTAAATAGTCCAGAGTTTATTTTAGTTCAAGGTAGAAGTCTGTGAGTTGTATTTTTTCAAGAAATTTTAGTGTTCAAGAATTGTAAGAGGATAGTGAGATCATTCACTTTCAATTATGGCGGAGACAAAGATTGCAGTGTCGAGGACATTTTCGCGCCTAGAGAGAGAAAGGAGGGCTCAAGAAGCCACGATGTAAGAGAAGATCATGACTGGCTGTACGATGCACAAATTGATCAATCAACAGGTGACGCGAGGTCACGTGATCGTGGAGAGGAGATGGAGGAGGAGTCAGATTGGTTTAGGACACCTCACTCTTACCTCAAACGTCACAGAGGACACACGTACCAGACTGAGTTCCCAAATTTTTGCAGAATTTCGTCAGTACGCGCCTTGTCCAGTGGGAGAGAATGGAAATTCACTTTATCTTTAGTATGCAGTGTGAGTGCACGTTCTGTAGCGGGCAGTGTGGACTCCGTGAGAGAGCACAAGTGCACAGTCCTAAAGTCTTTGGTTACAGAGTTGTGACAATCATGTCGCCAGAATGCTCGCGAGCCGAGCTTTCTAATGGTGTTGCAGTGACCGTTGTACGACCAGTGCGGAGAGCGCTATAGGAGGGGCAACGCAAGATATCTTCAGTATAATTTTGACTCAAGCCGCCAGCGGTAAGAGAGTTTAATAGGTACTTCGTGCTACAGTCTGCTGTGGGATGCCCGCCGGCGATAGCGTCGGGTCATACCCAGCACGTCAGATCATGCCCAGCACGTTGGGTCACACCCAGCACGTTGGGTCACACCCAGCACGTTGGGTCACACCCAGCACGTTGGGTCACACCCAGCACGTTGGGTCACACCCAGCACGTCAGGTCATGCCCAGCACGTTGGGTCACACCCAGCACGTTGGGTCACACCCAGCACGTCAGGTCATGCCCAGCACGTCAGGTCATGCCCAGCACGTCAGGTCATGCCCAGCACGTCAGGTCATGCCCAGCACGTTGGGTCACACCCAGCACGTTGGGTCACACTGTGGGAACCGACCTGTGAGATTTATATTTATTTAATTTATATGAATTTATATAGAATTTATATATACGTTAATTTATATACTTCGATAGCAATTTGTATAATGATAAGTGGACTGTATTTCTGCAATAATCTCATAATCTCACAAATCGATCCTCTACACATTAGGGGGGTTTATATTATTTATATATATGCAGCCAATCAAACTACAGTATTAACTACATACATTGAAAAGGTTCCTTATCTTATAGTACAGCAGGCCTTAGTCCAAACAGATATAACTAGGATGTAGACACCAAATTATCCTCTTTGAGGTAGCTTCCATCACCCAGTAACTGATGCACAAAGCCTTGATTCCTCGTCTTGACCTGTCAAAAGGGCGCTAACTGTGAAGCCAGGTTCTATATATGACAAGCTATATCAGAGAAAACACTATACATGGAACATGAAGACCTGGCTTAATTACCTTTAGTTTGAGGCGATTTCGTGATCTAACCGGCTCACCCTACCCAATGACATTAATGGCCACTAATGATTGATATACGGGTTTCGGAAAGACACTTAACTTGAATTTGTTGACAGCGTGTGATAATGGTACACCTTTGGTTTCCATAACACTTCGTCCAAGTAAAATTAACAGGAGCCGAATTTACTCCCTGCGCCTCTGGTCTCAATAATGTCTAACACTCCATACTATTGACGCTACTGGCCGACATTGTCCAGATATGATAGGAGCCGAATTTGCTCCACACGTCTCGGAGGTGACACAACAATGGCTGCCCCTCCTTCCTCACTGACGCCTGGCCTACTTTGTCCAGATATCAATAAGTGATAGAAGGGTCACATTTGCTCTACTTTAATATTGATAATTAAGTTAATTTATATGAGATGTTTTTATGATGGTAAAGTCCAAAGACTAATGTATTTAAGAATAATTCCCAGCAGAATAGCTGGTGAATTATAATGGTATGTGGTGATGATATCCCGTTTTCTTTAGACGGTAATTCCACTACAAGTTACATTTTCTATGGGTAACTTGTTGGTAATACAGCAGCAATTATTATCTGTCTGTATGATATATTAAATGGTGTCGGATTTTCCGACACACACCCAGCACGTTGGGTCACACCCAGCACGTTGGGTCACACCCAGCACGTTGGGTCACACCCAGCACGTTGGGTCACACCCAGCACGTTGGGTCACACCCAGCACGTTTGGTCACACCCAGCACGTTGGGACACACGCAGCACGTCGGGTCATGCCCAGCACGTCGGGTCACACTCAGCACGTTGGGTCACACCCAGCACGTTGGGTCACACCCAGCACGTCAGGTCATGCCCAGCACGTCAGGTCATGCCCAGCACGTCAGGTCATGCCCAGCACGTCAGGTCATGCCCAGCACGTTGGGTCACACCCAGCACGTTGGGTCACACCCAGCACGTTGGGTCACACCCAGCACGTTGGGTCACACCCAGCACGTTGGATCACACCCAGCACGTTGGGTCACACCCAGCACGTCAGGTCATGCTCAGCACGTTGGGTCATGCCACCTCTACGCTTTTGGAAACTTCCACTTATTACTGGATGTGTAAGACGAGCTGTAATTGGCTGAGCATCATAACTGATCGCTGATTGGATTAGTTACAGTGCCTAACAAAGAGGTAAACAACCCACGCCATGCTAGTGGACTATAGCGTCACTCTGAAGCATGGAGCCCAAGCATGGGCTCCAGGCTTCACCGTGAAAGTCGTCAGTTTGACCGACCCGCTCTATAGCACAGCGCGCAACATGTTCGTGTAGAAGATTGATGGCGAGATCTTGACTTGTGGACGATTTCCGTAAAGTGAAGGAATTTCAGCTGTGGAGTCGTAAGTGCTCAAGTGGGTGACCCGAGTCCATGGTGGCCGCGCTCAAGCGGTGAGCTAAGCCGTCGTCGTTATTAAGCCGGTGTGCAGCCAGTGTTTAGGCGAAAGAATAACAAGGAGGAGGCTGCTGGGATTCATTCTACTGTTTTGCTTCATCAGCGAATTCCCGATTGTCAGCGCCTGACTAGCGCAGATGACTGAAGTGGTGAGTGAGTGAGTGAGGAGGCCGGCCAGTACCAGGCATCAGTGTACTTTCTCTTTCATTTTATTATTGTTTGTCTTGTGTTGAGCCTCGGGTTCGGCCGGCCAGTCTAGTCGATCTCAACCCATAACCCGTCCTCAAACCAACCTGTCTTCAAACCAACCCGTCCTCAAACCAACCCGTCCTCAAACCAACCCGTCCTCAAACCAACCCGTCCTCAAACCAACCCGTCCTCATGTCTTCAGCAAAATGTTCGGACGTCAACAGTTATGAGTCGTAACCGTTTTTCATACATAAACAGGAGCTTTGGCAGGTGCATGGAATGGACGTCCTTATAAACAGACACACGTTTCCGTCTGTTTATAAGGACGGGCTGCTCTGCTACGGACGAGGGGGGGGGGGGAAACGAGTGAGGTGACCTTTGACATTGTCAGTTCGTTAGATCAGTGCAGTAACGTCCCTAACAACTGCGCATGGGGGATTCGGATTACTTTAATTCTTCACATTGTTGTTTATTTGTGATTATTGTCTGTGTGTCTTTATTAACAAGTAAATGTTGGAGTCCAAGAGACGCGATTACTTTAGTACTGATTATCTGTGTTAGCGACGATTTGATTGGTTCATGTACTAAGCTTGTGGTGAGAGTGGTCAGTGTGATACCGTTGATTATCATTGGCTGGAGGATTTTCATTATCTCTGTAACGTGAGTTATCTTTTAGTGGTTATATTCATTATTGTCTGCGTGAATTATGTGTGCTATTCACTTACAGAGAATTATTACTGTGTGTAATTATACAAGTGCCATTGATTGTCATACGAGTTTACAGTAATAACTCTCTTTAATGGCCCTGTTACTGCAGTGTTGCAAGCAGTGAGTAAGAGAGTGAATCACGAGTGTTCAGTTTAGCTGACTATTGTGTCTTTACAAGAACACGAGACTCAGCATCCCAGCTCCGTGAGGACGACTATCTGCTGGCCGATGATATGAAAGCTTCTTGTGTATTAGCTGTACGTTCGTTGAATATGCCTATTTTGTTAATTACACAGCTTTCAGTCAATTCCTTCCCAAGTACTGCTCTCTGTAATATCATTACTCCATTAAAGCTCCATTGGGTACAAGCCCTAGCTCGCTGCTCTACAGCCTTTCATCAAGCTGAATCTGATACGACCCCGCTAGTGTTGAACACCCTATAACGACACCCATTTGGGTAGAACGACGACTCCTTGACTGAAAATTACGATATTATCGTGGAGAAGATTTCTGTTGTGTGGCAAACTCACATCCATTGTGAGTTTGACAGTTTTAACCATTGATTTAAATATCTTTAACCAATATTGTATAACCAAAATATTGCGAATCTTTGCCTGCAAAGTTGTGGTTGCTCTCGCTAACGTTCAATCGCCTGCATTGATTGCTTGCAAAGTAACGCCCCCTCCGGCGTTAGGAGGGGGCCGGTCGGCCGAGCGGACAGCACACTGGACTTGTGATCCTGTGGTCCCGGGTTCGATCCCGGGCGCCGGAGAGAAACAATGGGCAGAGTTTCTTTCACCCTATGCCCCTGTTACCTGGCAGTAAAATAGGTACCTGGGTGTTAGTCAGCTGTCACGGGCTGCTTCCTGGGGGTGGAGGCCTGGTCGAGGACTGGGCCGCGGGGACACTGAAGCCCCGAAATCATCTCAAGATAACCTCAAGATAACCTCCCGGTGCCGCGCTGTGTTGCGTGATGCAGCAATATTTGCGAGTGCTTATTCCGTATACCATCACACATCCTCCTCAAGTTGAATGGTGAAGTCATCGTAACGAGACTGTCAGTCTCTGGCTGGTGAAGTGCAGGAATTTGTCAAGAGTGGCAACAGGCGAGGGATCTCTCTGGTGCGTCGCTGGGCCGGCTGTGACGGGCCCCGACCCTGATATGAAATGATAAAGCTATCAATTTCATTATGTATATGCTCATTTGTCTTAATTTGAGTTGAAACTAACGTAGATATATGACTGAACCTAATCAACTCTACCTAACCTAACCTAACCTAACCAATCTTAACCTAACCTAAACTAACCTAACCTAACCTAACCTAACCTAACCTAAACTAACCTAACCTAACCTAACCAATCTTAACCTAACCTAACCTAACCAATCTTAACCTAACCTAACCTAACCAATCTTAACCTAACCTAACCTAACCAATCTTAACCTAACCTAACCTAACCTAACCAATCTTAACCTAACCTAACCTAACCAATCTTAACCTAACCTAACCTAACCTAACCAATCTTAACCTAACCTAACCTAACCAATCTTAACCTAACCTAACCTAACCTAACCTAACCAATCTTAACCTAACCTAACCTAACCAATCTTAACCTAACCTAACCTAACCAATCTTAACCTAACCTAACCTAACCTAACCAATCTTAACCTAACCTAACCTAACCAATATTAACCTAACCTAACCTAACCTAACCAATCTTAACCTAACCTAACCTAACCAATCTTAACCTAACCTAACCTAACCAATCTTAACCTAACCTAACCTAACCTAACCTAACATAAGTCAATAATTTATGTTCTTATTATAATATAATAATAATAATTCAAATAAACCAATTGGAAACAATTTGTTGAAAATAACAAAAATCACTCGGCCTATTAGGCAAATCGGGCCTTGCTTAGTAGGCTGAGAAGTGCGTTCTGGCTACTCGGTACCTAGTAGCCAGAACGCACTTCTCGGCCTACTATGCAAGGCCCGTTTTGCCTAATAAGCCGAGTGATTTTCTTTATTTTCCATAAATTGTTTATATATATGTCGTACCTAGTAGCCAGAACGCACTTCTCAGCCTACTATGCAAGGCCCGATTTGCCTAATAAGCCAAGTTTTCATGAATTAGTTGTTTTTCGACTATCTAACCAACCTAACCTAACCTAACCTAACTTTTTCGGCTACCTTACCTAACCTAACCTATAAAGATAGGTTAGGTTAGGTAGGGTTGGTTAGGTTCGGTCATATAATTACGCTAATTTTAACTCCAATAACAAAAAATTGACCTCATACATAATGAAATGGGTAGCTTTATCATTTCATAAGAAAAAAAATAGAGAAAATATATTAATTCAGGAAAACTCGGCCTATTAGGCAAATCGGGCCTTGCATAGTAGGCCGAGAAGTGCGTTCTGGCTACTAGGTACGATTATATATATATATATATATATATATATATATATATATATATATATATATATATATATATATATATATATATATATATATATATATGTCGTACCTAGTAGCCAGAACGTCGTATTCGGCCTACTATGCAAGGCCCGATTTGCCTAATAAGCCAAGTTTTCCTGAAATAATATATTTTCTCTAATTTTTTTCTTATGAAATGATAAAGCTACCCATTTCATTATGTATGAGGTCAATTTTTTTTTATTTGAGTTAAAATTAACGTAGATATATGACCGAACCTAACCAACCCTACCTAACCTAACCTAACCTATCTTTATAGGTTAGGTTAGGTTAGGTAGCAGAAAAAGTTAGGTTAGGTTAGGTTAGGTAGGTTAGGTAGTCGAAAAACAATTAATTCATGAAAACTTGACTTATTAGGCAAATTGGGCCTTGAATAGTAGGCTGAGAAGTGCGTTCTGGCTACTAGGTACGACATATATATATATATATATATATATATATATATATATATATATATATATATATATATATATATATATATAAATAAATATATATATATATATATATATATATATATAAATAAATATATATATATATATATATATATATATATATATATATATAAATAAATATATATATATATATATATATAAATATATATATATATATATATATATATATATATATATATATATATATATATATATATATATATATATATATATATATATATATATATATATATATATATATATATATGCAATTGACGATCACAAAACACTGATCATTTTATGCGGAAAATCCACAGAGAAATATGAAAGGAGGTGAACGTTTCGGCTTTGTTAAAGCCTTTGTCAACACCATTCATCAGTCTGGTGTTGACAAAGGCTTTAACAAAGCCGAAACGTTCACCTCCTTTCATATTTCTCTGTGGATTTTCCGCATATATATATATATATATATATATATATATATATATATATATATATATATATAAGAGCGTCATAAGTTCATAAGAGCGTCTATGTGGATATTATGTTTATATGAGTTAGATAGTGATGATGATGGTGAGAGAGAGAGAGAGAGAGAGAGAGAGAGAGAGAGAGAGAGAGAGAGAGAGAGAGAGAGAGAGAGAGAGAGAGAGAGAGAGAGAGAGAGAGAGAGAGAATCAAAATTTGCTTTCACACCATTCGCGAGAAGCCCTTCTGGTCTCCCCTCCTCCCTACATCAACATTCCTCTCCTCCACCCTTGCATTTCATTCATAAAAATGTTGGAGAGGAGAGGAGAAGCGCCACCCTGATGGCTTCGCTCATCACGGCTAACACCACTACTCTTACTGCGCCAGCTGCTGCTCTTAATACTGCCACGGTTGCATGCTGCTGATGGTGTTGCAACTGCTGCTGATGGTGTTGCAACTGCTGCTGCTGCAACTTTTTACTCCTGTTGCTACTGTTGCAACTTGGTCTCTAGTAAGTGAGGGTTTTCCCAATGCAACTACTGTTGATGTTCACAGTGTTAACATCAAGATCAAGCAGCCACTCCTTCACAATCATGATAATTACCACACCATCAAGACGCCTGTGCGAGGACGGAGTCTGCCAGCTGTCTTAATTTATGCAGAGTGCACGGTGACTGTTGACTTCTCCAGGAAGCTCAAGGAGAGTGTGTGTGTTTGTGCACTTACTCAAGGTTAGTTAATTCAAGATTTAAGTAGACCTTGTTGGGTATGTGTGGAGAGCTCATGTGTCATCACGACCGTTGCATGCTTAGTTGTTTATTAATGGAAGAGTGTGGGCAGATTTGCGCATTCACCCAGTCATCTGAGAGAGCAAGTTGGGACTTGGAGTGAGGTGGAGCTCACTCTCGACTTGTCGTTAGAAGGGCGAGGGGAGGATAACCGCCTCAAGGAGCCTAATGTAGCTAGGCCTTGTTACCTAGCAGTAAAATAGGTACCTGGGTGTTAGTCAGCTGTCACGGGCTGCTTCCTGGGGGTGGAGGCCTAGTCGAGGACCGGGCCGCGGGGACACTAAAAAAAAAGCCCCGAAATCATCTCAAGAGGCCTCATCTATGACGTAGTCATGTCTTCATAGGCCTTGAACGACTGGACGGAAACAATCCTATTGGTCTAGGCACGATGTCTGGGGTCTGATTGGTGAAATTCATATACTGGCCAGGCGTACTTGCAGGGAACACCTCGTACCCAAGAGTATCCTGCCATTCTGAAGGCGGCGCTTGAGTAGGACTCGGTGCTGTCGATCACTAGCCAGATGACCTAGATGCCTAACAAGCAATAACTCGTCGCCAAATTAATGACAAATATCTTGGTCGCCCGCAGAATCCAGTCACGTTATCTAACAATTAACTGTGTTGAACGAGTGAACTTATGGGAATAATGAACTGACTGTTTCGCCACGTGATAAACATAGGAGAAGGAACTACACTGTGTATATCAGTGTATATCTCGACCATCAGTGTATTGAGGATAACTGGGACTGGTCAGTGTTGATTTACATCAGTCACGAATTGCCGCCGTTTGATTCTTGGATTAAATTGACAGAATTTTCGGCGTGATTCCCTGACTTGGTGAAATGACCCTCCAGGCCATTGCGCCCTGCCACGTGTGGCCACCCTCTGTGTAATTACCTAAGTGTAGTTACAGGATGAGAGCAACGCTCGTGGTGTCCCCTCTTCCCAGCACTCTTTGTCATATAACGCTTTGAAACTACTGACGGTCGCGCATGCGTGTGTGTGTGTGTGTGTGTGTGTGTGTGTGTGTGTGTGTGTGTGTGTGTGTGTGTGTGTGTGTGTGTGTGTGTGTGTGTGTATATTTACTATGTGTCTGCAGAATCGAGCTATTTAACTCTTGGACCCCGCATTTCTAACCAATCTATTTTTCCTCTATTATGTCTACTACATAATAGAGGAAAAATAGATTGGTTACACACACACACACACACACACACACACACACACACACACACACAGGAAGCAACCCGTAGCAGCCGTCTAACTCTCAGATACCTATTTACTGCTTGGTAAACAGATGCATTAGGGTGAAAGAAACTCTGCCTATTTGTTTCCACCTGTCCAACCACTTGGGTTGGACGGTAGAGCGATGGTCTCGCTTCATTCAGGTTGGTGTTCAATCCCCGACCGCCCAAGTGGTTGGGCACCATTCCTTTGTCCCCGTCCCATCCCTAATCCTTATCCTGACCCTTCCAAGTGCTATATATAGTCGAAATGGCTTGGCACTCTCCCCTAATAGTTCCCTTCCCTTGTTTCCACCTCCGCCGGGAATCGAACCCGGGCCATTAGGAGTACGACCTCAAGCGAAATATCCACTCAGCGGCGAGGCCACTGTGTGTGTACTCACCTTCTTGTACTCACCTATTTGTGCTGCCGGGGGTTGAGCTTCGGCTCTTTGGTCCCGCCTCTCAACTGTCAATCAACTAATGTACAGGTTCCTGAGATTATTGGGCTCTATCATATCTACACTTGAAGCTGTGTATGGAGTCAGCCTCCACCACATCACTGCCTAATGCATTCCATTTGTCAACCACTCTGACACTGAAAAAAATCTTTCTAAGGTCTCTATGGCTCATTTGGGCACTCAATTTCCATCTATGTCCCCTAGTGCGTGTGCCCCTTGTGTTAAATTGACTGCCTTTATCTATCCTACCAATTCCTCTGAGAATTTTGTATGTGGTAATCATGTTCCCTCTATCCCTTCTGTCTCCCAGTGACGTGAGGTTTAATTCCCGTTGTCTCTCCTTGTAGCTCATACCCCTCAGTTCGGGTACAAGTCTGGTGGCAAATTTTGAACCTTTTCCAGTTTACTCTTGACTAGATATGGACTCCATGCTGGAGCCGCATACTCCAGGATTGGTTTGACATATGTGGTATAGAAAGTTCTGAAAAGTGTGTGTGTGTGTGTGTGTGTGTGTGTGTGTGTGTGTGTGTGTGTGTGTGTGTGTGTGTGTGTGTGTGTGTGTGTGTGTGTGTGTGTGTGTGTGTACTCACCTAGTTGTACTCACCTAGTTGTGTTTGCGGGGGTTGAGCTCTGGCTCTTTGGTCCCGCCTCTCAACCGTCAATCAACAGGTGTACAGATTCCTGAGCCTATCGGGCTCTATCATATCTACACTTGAAACTGTGTATGGAGTCAGCCTCCACCACATCACTTCCTAATGCGTTCCATTTGTCCACCACTCTGACACTAAAAAAGTTCTTTCTAATATCTCTGTGGCTCATTTGGGCACTCAGTTTCCACCTGTGTCCCCTAGTGCGTGTTCCCCTTGTGTTAAATAGACTGTCTTTATCTACCCTATCAATTCCCTTCAGAATCTTGAATGTGGTGATCATGTCCCCCCTAACTCTTCTGTCTTCCAGCGAAGTGAGGATTAATTCCCGTAGTCTCTCCTCGTAGCTCATACTTCTCAGCTCGGGTACTAGTCTGGTGGCAAACCTTTGAACCTTTTCCAGTTTAGTCTTATCCTTGACTAGATATGGACTCCATGCTGGGGCTGCATACTTCAGGATTGGCCTGACATATGTGGTATACAAAGTTCTGAATGATTCTTTACACAAGTTTCTGAATGCCGTTCGTATGTTGGCCAGCCTGGCATATGCCGCTGATGTTATCCGCTTGATATGTGCCTGCAGGAGACAGGTTTGGCGTGATATCAACCCCCAAGTCTTTTTCCTTCTCTGACTCCTGAAGAATTTCCTCTCCCAGATGATACCTTGTATCTGGCCTCCTGCTTCCTACACCTATCTTCATTACATTACATTTGGTTGGGTTAAACTCTAACAACCATTTGTTCGACCATTCCTTCAGCTTGTCTAGGTCTTCTTGAAGCCTCAAACAGTCCTCTTCTGTTTTAATCCTTCTCATAATTTTAGCATCGTCCGCAAACATTGAGAGAAATGAATCGATACCCTCTGGGAGATCATTTACATATATCAGAAACAAGATAGGACCGAGTACAGAGCCCTGTGGGACTCCACTGGTGACTTCACGCCAATCGGAGGTCTCATCCCTCACCGTAACTCTTTGCTTCCTATTGCTTAGATACTCCCTTATCCACTGGAGCACCTTACCAGCTACACCTGCCTGTCTCTCCAGCTTATGTACCAGCCTCTTATGCGGTACTGTGTCAAAAGCTTTCCGACAATCCAAGAAAATGCAGTCCGCCCAGCCTTCCCTTTCTTACTTAATCTTTGTCACCTGATCGTAGAATTCTATCAAGCCTGTAAGGCAAGATTTACCCTCCCTGAACCCATGTTGGCGATTTGTCACGAAGTCCCTTCTCTCTAGATGTGTTACCAGGTTTTTTCTCACGATCTTCACGGTGTGTGTGTGTGTGTGTGTGTGTGTGTGTGTGTGTGTGTGTGTGTGTGTGTGTGTGTGTGTGTGTGTGTGTGTGTGTGTGTGTGTGTGTGTATTCACTTAGTTGTATTCACCTAGTTGTGCTTGCGGGGGTTAGGCTCTGCTTTTTCTGCCCGCCTCTCAGTTGTCAATCAATGAAATGTTACTAATTACTACTAACAAAATTTAGTTTTTTGTTTTTCACTCACACATACACACACACGCACACGGATACACACACACACACACACACACACACACACACACACACACACACACACACACACACACACACACACAAGAAACTTGAAGATGATGTTTTAATTTATTTATTCCTGCAAGGAGTGCCGGACCAACCGGGCTGTGGTGGGTATGTGGGCCTGCGGGCCGCTCTCCGAGCAACAGCCTAGTGGACCAAACACTCACAAGTCAAGCCTGGCCTCGGGCCGGGCTTGGGGAGTAGAAAAACTCCCAGAACCCCATCAACCAGGTATCAAGCAGGCTTGGGAGAGTAATGGACGACAGTGAGGTGCCTATAGTGAAGTGCTGCTAGCCGTTTGCTAGAGGCTTCTGCCAGGGGTTCGCTACCCTTGTATTGGTTGTTTTGTGACCCCGATCAGCGTGTGGCTGAAGTCCTCTGGCAGTGAGTGGCTGGAGAGCAATAGTGGGGCATAGACACCTCGTGATACTGTGTCGGTGGGCTGGGCCACGTAAAAGGTGAACTCGCCAGTGTTTCCCAGTAAGAGTGGACAGGGACTGGGGTAGTGGAAACGCTGGGGTTGGCGAACATTGCATGTGAGCGCCAGGTGTCCTGAGTGAAAGCGACATCAATGTACATTAATGTAGTAATAACCTATTTATTATAATTCAACGGTTTAGGTGTAAATATATTGGTGAAGGAAATAGTGTTTTTTCATCCCCCACCTTTCTCTCTATTGAACTATAGAGCTAATTCTTGAAAGCGTACTACCGACTTGGGGTCGGGTACACGTAAAGAGGTTTATCCATCAAGAACCTGGTTACTGATCCATAGTGGCTGTAACACACACACACACACACACACACACACACACACACACACACACACACACACATTATATATATATAAGTGGATGTAAACAAACACGTAATACACGGGATGTAAACAAACACGTAATACACGGGATATAAACAAACACGTAATACACGGGATGTAAACAAACACGTAATATACGGGATGTAAACAAACACGTAATACACGGGATGTAAACAAACACGTAATACACGGGATGTAAACAAACACGTAATACACGGGATATAAACAAACACGTAATACACGGGATGTAAACACGTAATACACGGGATGTAAACACGTAATACACGGGATGTAAACAAACACGTAATACACGGGATGTAAACACGTAATACACGGGATATAAACAAACACGTAATACACGGGATGTAAACAAACACGTAATATACGGGATGTAAACAAATACGTTTAGACGACTCCTGGTTCAATCTTGACGAGCGGACGTCTGGACACCTCTGGACACCTCAACAATGGACGTGATCTCGCCTGGGGGCCGCCGGATCACGTTCTGTTTTCTCGTTTTGGATTTGCTACTGCCGTTTGGCATTCTTCTTCAACGGTCCGGGTGTACGACGCCTGGCGCACATATCGCCTCATATCGCCTAGGGGAGCCGGTCGGCCGAGCGGACAGCACGCTGGACTTGTGATCCTGTGGTCCTGGGTTCGATCCCAGGCGCCGGCGAGAAACAATGGGCAGAGTTTCTTTCACCCTATGCCCCTGTTACCTAGCAGTAAAATAGGTACCTGGGTGTTAGTCAGCTGTCACGGGCTGCTTCCTGGGGGTGGAGGCCTGGTCGAGGACCGGGCCGCGGGGACACTAAAAAGCCCCGAAATCATCTCAAGATAACCTCAAGATATAACCTCGGGGTCACGGATTTGTTGATAGATTTGTTTTGACGTGTTCTGGCTGGTTCTCCCTGCGGGGGTGACGGTGTCCGGCGCCGGCATGGCCGAGAGGTGCCGGGGGTTGGCGGGTCTTGGTGGGCTCCTGGTGTGCCCTCAGCCGTGGTGGGCAGCTGGATGCACTGCCGCGGGACACTGGATGACTTTTGCGTATTAGCTGGGGGCCGAGTATTTGGTTTTGCGACCCCAGTGTTCTGTGTGAGGGGCGGGGCCGGTGCTTATCACCCTGGGGGACTCCTGGGGCTCCCCAATCATCTACCCATTTACGTTTCTTTGCCGCGAGGCTTTTTCGTTTCCAGTGATTGGTGTCACTCGTTTCGCGATTTGGCTTGGCGTTTCACCTTTCCGGGCTTCACGATTAACCCATGACGGGTACGCCGGGGCACGTCCGATCCCATTAAATCAACAACAACAACAAACACGTTTACATCAGCCTCAATTGGTGCTTTTTTATTTTCGTCGGTAGATTTTATTCCCAGGATGAAGTTCGTTCTCGACTCGAGGCGTCCCCCTTTTTTTCCTCCTATAAGATGCGGCTCTTCCCAAGGTGTCATTTAGTTCCTAATGAACCTCCGTTGTCTTCACTGGGGTAAAAAGAGAGAGATGACAGGCATTGTGGAGGGCAGACGGAGAAAGGTGCATGGGAGGGGGGTGAAGAGGAGTGTTGAGGAGGGGTGAAAGAAAGAGGGAATGGGTGGAAGGGTGAGAGAGAGAGAGACGCCCAGCAGGCCTACATATATCAAGTAGCAGGCCTACATATATCAAGTAGCAGGCCTACATATATCAAGTAGCAGGCCTACATATATCAAGTAGCAGGCCTACATATATCAAGTAGCAGGCCTACATATATCAAGTAGCAGGCCTACATATATCAAGTAGCAGGCCTACATATATCAAGTAGCAGGCCTGCATATATCAAGTAGCAGGCCTACATATATCAAGTAGCAGGCCTACATATATCAAGTAGCAGGCCTACATATATCAAGTAGCAGGCCTACATATATCAAGTAGCAGGCCTACATATATCAAGTAGCAGGCCTACATATATCAAGTAGCAGGCCTAAATGTATCAAGTAGCAGGCCTACATGTATCAAGTAGCAGGCATACATATATCAAGTAGCAGGCCTACATGTATCAAGTAGCAGGCCTACATGTATCAAGTAGCAGGCCTACATGTATCAAGTAGCAGGCCTACATATATCAAGTAGCAGGCCTACATATATCAAGTAGCAGGCCTACATATATCAAGTAGCAGGCCTACATATTTCAACTAGCAGGCCTACATATATCAACTAGCAGGCCTACATATATCAACTAGCAGGCCTACATATTTCAAGTACATGCCTACACATATCAAGCAACAGTCAATCTCAGGTGCCAGGAGTCAAAACATTTACTCATACACTAACGAAACCTGTACATCTATTCTCAATGGTGACCCCCTTGTGTGTTCATGTATTAAACAGATTTATGAGCTCCGAAGCACAACGAGTTTATTGAAAATAATAATAAAATATAATAATAATAATAATAATAATTGCTTCATTTGAGAGGCTTAGCTCATTAAGTGCTCAGGAAATGTAAACACAGCCGCCATGATTAAGGACAAAGATATACAGGTTTCGTAAATAGTCGAGTAGATCTGAGTAGTTTTGATGAGTCTTGGCCGGTGGTGTTTCCGGCGTCGGCGCTCAACTCGTCAGGTCAGCCCGCTTTCTTGATCCGCCTCAACGTACTGAATACAAAGTGCTAACCTAACCAGATAAACACGAACCCAAGCCACCCACCTAACCTAACATGGAAAATGTAGATATTTGGGAGTCACTGCTCTTCACAGTACTTTGTAAATTGTACGTTGGTGACCATAACACACAAAAATGAAACATACTAGTTGAGAGGCCGGCTGGCAGGCAACTCCACGCTCCCACGCTCTGCCTCCTCCACCTCACAACTCACTGGCATGAGAAGGAACGAAATGAGGACGTTTCTGATCGTCCGGGATCATTATCAATATGTCAAACTAATCATCAACATGTCACGTTGAAGAGGCCGGGATGATTTATAGAGGCGCAATTGGAACAGAAGACGTGAGTGAAATACTGTTCGAAGTATGTTCGAACGACATCAGTTATGAGTCGCGTAAAGTGTTTTTGATTCATTAACAGGAAGGTTTGGCAGCGGGATTAAAAAGCACTTGGACTTTTGTGAGGACGATCTACCTACAGAAAATATTGCCCGTCATCATAAACACACATACACAATCTCTCTCACCCCTCCACCCACTCCCCCTTTCCCTTCCCCCTCCCCACATTCCTACCCTGCTACCCCTCCCTCACTACCACAATTTTCCCTCCTTTTCCTCCATGTCCTCCCTTCCCCTTCATTCCATACCCTCCCTGTCCCCCTTCAACTGACCCCCCACCATCACTCCAGTATCCTCTAAGATCCTATTATCCACCTCACAAATCCTCACACCCATGGAACTGCTTCCCCCTCCAGCAGAACGCTCACCCAGAAAGGAACATGAGAAGTGACAGAAGAAAGTGAGTCTCAAGGCAATGTACACTAACATAGATGGGTTATAAATAAAACAAATGAACTTGGAGAATGAGTACTAGAAGAAAACCCAGACATAATAGCACTCACAGAAACAAAGCTAACGAAAACCATAACAAATGCAGTGTTCCCACAGGACTACTGTGTTGTGAGGATAGAGAAAGAAGGAAGAGGAAGAGGTGGTGTAGCTCTGCTGGTAAAAGAAAAGGCTGGGATTTTAAGGAGATGGTTATTCAGGGCTGTGAAGGTTTCAGGGACTACATAACAGGTACCATAACAACTGGAGGATAAAAAATTATAGTCGTAGTCCTATATAATCCATCAGCAAATGACAGAAGGCCCAGACAGGAATATGATAGAAACAACATGGCCACCATTATCATAATAGAGAGCAGCTTCTGTTGCTAGCGCAAATGGATCTGGACTACTAGTCATGAAAGACTTCAACCACGGGAAGATAGATTGGGAGAACAGAGACCCACATGGAGGACCAGATACATGGAGGGCTAAGCTGCTGAACATGACAACAAGAAACTTTCTAAGCCAACACATCAAGGAACCAACAAGAATGAGAGAAGATGAACCAGCAATGCTTGATCTGATATTTACCCTAAATGAGTGGGATATAAGGGAAGTTAAGTTGGAAGCCCCCTTGGGAATGAGTGTTCACAGTGTATTGATCTTTGAATACCTGGTAGAGCTAGGATTTTTCTTCCCCAAAAAAGAACTAGGAAACAAAAGGCTGGCATACCGAAAGGGGAATTATGAGGAGAGGAGATGTTTCCTAAGGGAAATATCATGGGACACAGACCTCAGAGCTACGTCTATACAAGACATGATGGACTATGTCACCCAAAAGTGTCAGGAGGCAGAAAACATGTTCATCCCGGCCCTAAAGGAAAAATCCGAGAAGCAAAACAAAAATCCAAGGTTTAATAGGGCATGTATGGAAGCAAAGGAACTGAACAAAAGGGCGTGGAGGAACTTCCGAAATAACAGAACACCAGAAAGCAGAGAGAGATACCAGAGAACCAGGAATGAGCATGTCAGTGTGAGAAGAGAAGCAGAGAAAAATTGTGAAAATTATATAGCAAAGTCAAAACCGAACCAAAGCTACTCCACAGTCACATCAGGAGGAAAACAACAGTGAAAGAACAGGTAATGAAACTTAGAACAGGTGAGGACAGGTATACAGAGAATGACAAAGAGGTGTGTGAAGAACTCAACAAGAGGTTCCAGGAGGTCTTCAAAATAGAACAATGTGAGGTTACTGTGCTAGGAACATAAGAACAAAAGCAACTGCAGAAGGCCTATTGGCCCATACGAGGCAGCTTCTATCTATAACCACCCAATCCCACTCATATACATGTCTAACCCGCGCTTGAAGCAATCGAGGGACCCCACCTCCACCACGTTACACGGTAATTGGTTCTACAAATTAACAACCCTGTTACTGAATCAGTCAAGTCTTTCCTAAATCTAAATTTATCCAATTTATACCCATTGTTTCGTTTTCTGTCTTGTGTTGATATTTTTTATACCCGATTAATATCCCCTTTGTTGTGTCCATTCATCCACTTGTAAACCTCTATCATGTCGCCCCTAACTCTTCGTCTTTCCAGTGAATGCAATTTAAGCTTTGTTAATCTTTCATCATATGAAAGATTTCTAATTTGGGGAATTAACTTAGTCATCCTACACTGGACACGTTCAAGTGAATTTATATCCGTTCTATAGTACGGCGACCAAAACATAAGAACAAAGGTAACTGCAGAAGGCCTATTGGCCCATACGAGGCAGCTCCTATTCTATAACCACCCAATCCCACTCATATACATGTCCAACCCGCGCTTGAAACAATCGAGGGACCCCACCTCCAGCACATTACGCGGTAATTGGTTCCACAAATCAACAACCATGTTACTGAACCAGTATTTACCCAAGTCTTTCCTAAATCTAAACTTATCCAATTTATACCCATTGTTTTGTGTTCTGTCTTGTGTTGATACTTTTAATACCCTATTAATATCCCCTTTGTTATGTCCATACACCCACTTGTAAACCTCTATCATGTCACCCCTAACTCTTTGCCTCTCCAGTGAATGCAACTTAAGCTTTGTTAATCTTTCATCATATGAAAGATTTCTAATTTGGGGAATTAACTTAGTCATCCTACGCTGGACACGTTCAAGTGAATTTATATCCATTCTATAATATGGCGACCAAAACTGAACTACATAATCTAAATGGGGCCTAACTAGAGCAAGATATAGCTTGAGAACCACACCAGGTGTCTTGTTACTAACGCTGTGAATAATAAATCCAAGTGTCCGATTTGCCTTATTACGAACATTTATACATTGATCCTTTTGTTTTAAATTCTTACTAATCATAACTCCCAGATCCCTTTCGCAATCCGACTTCGCAATCTCAACACCATCCAGCTCGTATCTTGTAACTCTATCATCATTACCTAACCTCAGAACTTTACATTTATCAGCATTAAACTGCATCTGCCAATCCTTTGACCATTTCAAAACCCTATCTAGATCAACTTGAAGTGATAGTGAGTCCTCCTCCGAATTAATTTCCCTACCGATTTTCGTATCATCGGCAAATTTGCAAATGTTGCTACTCAAACCTGAATCCAAATCATTTATATTTTATATTAATAAATATTTAATAAATCAATAGAGTCAGGCAGAGTGCCAGAGTTTTGGAAAGTTGCTAATGTGATACCAGTTTTTAAGAAAGGAGATAGATCACTTGCGTCTAACTATCGACCAATTAGCCTAACGTCTATTGTGGGAAAGTTACTCGAATCTATAATAGCAAATAAAATTCGTCTTCATCTTGAAAAACATAAATTAATAATTGAGTCGCAACATGGTTTTATAAAAAGCCGTTCATGTTTAACAAATTTGTTATCTTTTTATTCTAGCATAGTTGAGGCAGTTGATAGTGGTAAGGATTGTGATGTTGTGTACCTTGACTTTAGCAAAGCTTTTGATACAGTGCCACATGAAAAACTGATTAAAAAGATAGTCTCATGGTATTGGGGGTGCTATATTAAGCTGGATTAGGGCATGGCTATACCAAAGGAAACAAAGAGTTAGTATAAATGGAATCAAGTCAGAATGGGAAAATGTTGTAAGTGGAGTGCCTCAAGGCTCTGTCCTGGGACCTTTGTTGTTTATAATATATATAAATGATTTGGATTCAGGTTTGAGTAGCAACATTTGCAAATTTGCCGATGATACGAAAATCGGTAGGGAAATTAATTCGGAGGAGGACTCACTATCACTTCAAGTTGATCTAGATAGGGTTTTGAAATGGTCAAAGGATTGGCAGATGCAGTTTAATGCTGATAAATGTAAAGTTCTGAGGTTAGGTAATGATGATAATCGGTAATGGTTAGGTAATGATGATGATGAGTTACAAGATACGAGCTGGATGGTGTTGAGATTGCGAAGTCGGATTGCGAAAGGGATCTGGGAGTTATGATTAGTAAGAATATAAAACAAAAGGATCAATGCATAAATGTTCGTAATAAGGCAAATCGGACACTTGGATTTATTATTCACAGCGTTAGTAACAAGACACCTGGTGTGGTTCTCAAGCTATATCTTGCTCTAGTTAGGCCCTTTTAGATTATGCAGTTCAGTTTTGGTCGCCATATTATAGAATGAATATAAATTCACTTGAACGTGTCCAGCGTAGGATGACTAAGTTAATTCCCCAAATTAGAAATTTTTCATATGAAGAAAGATTAATAAAGCTTAAGTTGCATTCACTGGAAAGGCGAAGAGTTAGGGGTGACATGATAGAGGTTTACAAGTGGGTGTATGGACATAACAAAGGGGATATTAATAGGGTATTAAAAGTATCAACACAAGACAGAACACGAAACAATGGGTATAAATTGGATAAGTTTAGATTTAGGAAAGACTTGGGTAAATACTGGTTCAGTAACAGGGTTGTTGATTTGTGGAACCAATTACCGCGTAACGTGCTGGAGGTGGAGTCCCTCGATTGTTTCAAGCGCGGGTTGGACACGTATATGAGTGGGATTGGGTGGTTATAAATAGGAGCTGCCTCGTATGGGCCAATAGGCCTTCTGCAGTTGCCTTTGTTCTTATGTTCTTATGTCTATCTGACTGGGAAAAATTCATTGGAAAAAATAAATTTAATTGGAAAAAAAATGTTGATTGATATAGATTCCCAGGATGAGCGAGAGCGTCGTACTGTGTGATATTGCAACTAACACAATATTCCCAGGACGAGAGAAGTCTTGAAGGGAGGGAATTGGGTGGGAATAGGGAGGGCGGGGAAGGAGTGTAAGGGAAAAAGGGTAGAGGCAGGCTGGGTAGGGACGAATATAGGGAAGAGAGGAGGGGAAAAGGAAATTTTGGAATTGAGAGTTTCGACAGTTAAATTGGAAGTTAGAGGCAGCTTCGTCCCCCTCGCTAAACTTTATCAATTTTAAGAGTTTGTCACCGATTCTCAGATCTCATCTGCCTGTGATGCTGAGGTCATCTCCCGCTCTCAGACTCCTCGTCATCGCCAGCCCCACAATAACCCACCACCCAAATACACCCCCACACCACTGCTTCACCACAACACTCCACAACCCCTGCTACCCCACTCCCCAGGGCACCCCACACCTCTACCCCCTACACCCCCACCCGCACTCCAACCACCGTTTTCAATGCTTGTGTTCAATGACATTATTGACAAACAGCAAAACACTATCTCCACCCTCACGCTACCATAACACACCACGTCCTCATAAACACGGCCCGTCCTCATAAACACGGCCCGTCCTCATAAACACGGCCCGTCCTCATAATCACAGCCGTCCTCATAAATACAGCCGTCCTCATAAATACAGCCGTCCTCATAAATACAGCCGTATTCATAAACACAACCCGTCCTCATAAACACAGCCCGTCCTCATAAACACAGCCCGTCCTCATAAACACAGCCGTCCTCATAAACACAACCCGTCCTCATAAACACAGCCGTCCTCATAAACACAGCCCGTTCTCATGATCACGTCCCGTCCTCATGAACACAGCACGTCCTCATAAACACAGTCGTCCTCATAAACACAGTCGTCCTCATAAACACAGTCCGTCCTCATGAACACAGTCCGTCCTCATGAACACAGTCCGTCCTCATAAACACAGTCCGTCCTCATAAACACAGTCCGTCCTCATAAACACAGTCCGTCCTCATAAACACAGTCCGTCCTCATAAACACAGTCCGTCCTCATAAACACAGCCGTCCTCATAAACACAGCCCGTCCTCATAAACACAGCCGTCCTCATAAACACAGCCCGTTCTCATGATCACGTCCCGTCCTCATGAACACAGCACGTCCTCATGAACACAGCACGTCCTCATAAACACAGTCGTCCTCATAAACACATTCCGTCCTCATAAACATTCCATCCTCATAAACACAGTCCGTCCTCATAAACACAGCCCGTCCTCATAAACACAGTCCGTCCTCATAAACACAGTCCTTCCTCATAAACACAGTCCGTCCTCATAAACACAGTCCGTCCTCATAAACACAGTCCGTCCTCATGAACACAGTCCGTCCTCATAAACACAGTCCGTCCTCATAAACACAGTCCGTCCTCATAAACACAGTCCGTCCTCATAACACAGTCCGTCCTCATAAACACAGTCCGTCCTCATAAACACAGTCCGTCCTCATAAACACAGTCCGTCCTCATAAACACAGTCCGTCCTCATAAACACAGCCGTCCTCATAAACACAGCCCGTCCTCATAAACACAGCCGTCCTCATAAACACAGCCCGTTCTCATGATCACGTCCCGTCCTCATGAACACAGCACGTCCTCATGAACACAGCACGTCCTCATAACACAGTCGTCCTCATAAACACATTCCGTCCTCATAAACATTCCATCCTCATAAACACAGTCCGTCCTCATAAACACAGCCCGTCCTCATAAACACAGCCCGTCCTCATGAACACAGCCCGTCCTCATAAACACAGCCCGTCCTCATAAACACAGTCCGTCCTCATAAACACAGTCCGTCCTCATAAACACAGCCCGTTCTCATAAACACAGCCCGTCCTCAAACTCAGTCCGTCCTCATGAACACAGCCGTCCTCATAAACACAGCCGTCCTCATAAACACTGTCCGGCCTCATAAACACAGACCGCGTTCATAAACACAGCCCATCCTCATAAACACATTCCTTCCTCATAAACATTCCATCCTCATAAACACAGCCGTCCTCATAAACACAGTCCAGCCTCATAAACACAGCACGTCCTCATAAACACAGCCCGTCCTCATAAACACAGCCCGTCCTCATAAACACATTCCGTCTTCATAAACATTCCATCCTCATAAACACAGTCCGTCCTCATGAACACAGCCCGTCCTCATAAACACAGCCGTCCTCATAAACACAGTCCGGCCTCATAAACACAGACCGTCCTCATAAATACAGCCCGTCCTCATAAACACAGCCCGTCCTCATAAACACAGCCCGTTCTCATAAACACAGCCCGTCCACATAAACACAGTCCGTCCTCATGAACACAGCCCGTCCTCATAAACACATTCCGTCCTCATAAACATTCCATCCTCATAAACACAGCCGTCCTCATAAACACAGTCCGGCCTCATAAACACAGACCGTCCTCATAAACACAGTCTGGCCTCATAAACACAGTCCGTCCTCATAAACATTCCATCGTCATAAACACAGCCGTCCTCATAAACACAGTCCGTCCTCATAAACATTCCATCCTCATAAACACAGACCGTCCTCATAAACACAGTCCGGCCTCATAAACACAGTCCGTTCTCACAAACACAGCCGTCCTCATAAACACAGCCCGTCCTCATAAACATTCCATAATCATAAACAAAGCCGTCCTCATAAACACAGCCGTTCTCATAAACACAGTCCGTCCTCATAAACACAGCCATCCTCATAAACACAGACCGTCCTCATAAACACAGTCCGTCCTCATGAACACAGTCCGTCCTCATAAACATTCCATCCTCATAAACACAGCCCGTCCTCATAAACACAGTCCGTCCTCATAAACACAGTCCGTCCTCATAAACACAGCACGTCCTCATAAACACAGTCCGTCCTCATAAACACAGCCGTCCTCATAAACACAGTCCGTCCTCATAAACATTCCATCCTCATAAACACAGCCGTCCTCATAAACACAGTCCGGCCTCATAAACACATCACGTCCTCATAAACACAGCCGTCCTCATGAACACAGTCCGGCCCTCATAAACACAGCCCGTCCTCATAAACACAGTCCGTCCTCATAAACACAGCCCGTCCTCATAAACACAGCGGTCCTCATAAACACAGCCCGTCCTCATAAACACAGCCCGTCCTCATAAACACAGTCCGGCCTCATAAACACAGTCCGGCCTCATAAACACAGACCGTCCTCATAAACACAGTCTGGCCTCATAAACACAGTCCGGCCTCATAAACACAGACCGTCCTCATAAACACAGACCGTCCTCATAAAAACAGACCGTCCTCATAAACACAGCCGTCCTCATAAACACAGTCGGCCTCATAAACATAGTCCGGCCTCATTAACACAGTCCGGCCCTCATAAACACAGTCCGGCCTCATAAACACAGTCCGGCCCTCATAAACACAGTCCGGCCCTCATAAACACAGTCCGGCCCTCATAAACACAGTCCGGCCCTCATAAACACAGTCCGGCCCTCATAAACACAGTCCGGCCTCATAAACACAGTCCGGCCTCATAAACACAGTCCGGCCCTCATAAACACAGCCCGTCCTCATAAACACAGTCCGGTCCTCATAAACACAGTCCGGCCTCATAAACACAGTCCGGCCCTCATAAACACAGTCCGGCCTCATAAACACAGTCTGGCCCTCATAAACACAGTCCGGCCTCATAAACACAGTCCGGCCCTCATAAACACAGTCCGGCCCTCATAAACACAGTCCGGTTCTCATAAACACAGTCCGGCCTCATAAACACAGTCCGGCCTCATAAACACACCCCGTCCTCATAAACACAGTCCGGTCCCCATAAACACAGTCCGGCCTCATAAACACAGTCCGGCCTCATAAACACAGTCCGGCCTCATAAACACAGTCCGGCCTCATAAACACAGTCCGGCCCTCATAAACACAGTCCGGCCTCATAAACACTGTCCGGCCCTCATAAACTCAGTCCGGCCCTCATAAACACAGTCCGGCCCTCATAAACACAGTCCGGCCTCATAAACACAGTCCGGCCCTCATAAACACAGCCCGTCCTCATAAACACAGTCCGGTCCTCATAAACACAGTCCGGCCTCATAAACACAGTCCGGGTTTCATAAACACAGTCCGGCTTCATAAACACAGCCCGTCTTCATAAACACAGTCCGGTCCTTATAAACACAGTCCGGCCTCATAAACACAGTCCGGCCTCATAAACACAGTCCGGCCTCATAAACACAGTCCGGCCTCATAAACACAGTCCGGCCTCATAAACACAGTCCGGCCTCATAAACACAGCCTGTCCTCATAAACACAGTCCGGTCCTCATAAACACAGTCCGGCCTCATAAACTCAGTCCGGCCTCATAAACACAGTCCGGCCTCATAAACACAGTCCGGCCTCATAAACACAGCCCGTCCTCATAAACACAGTCCGGCCTCATAAACACAGCCCGTCCTCATAAACACAGCCCGTCCTCATAAACACAGTCCGGCCTCATAAACACAGTCCGGCCTCATAAACACAGTCCGGCCTCATATACACAACCCATCTTCAAATATACAGCCTACCTCCCCCCCTCTCCCCTACCTCCTCCCCTCTCCCCTACCTAGATACCTGATCAACCAGGCTGTGACTCATACATCAGGCTGCGAGCAGCCGCGTCCAACAGCCTGGTTGATCAGTCCAGCAACCAGGAGGCCTGGTCGACGACCGGGCCGCGGGGACGTTAAGCCCCGAATCACCTCATGGTAACCTCAAGGTAAGGTACCTCCTCCCCTCTCCCCCTTACCTCCTCCCCTCTCCTCTATTTTTTCTCTTCATTTCTGATATGATATCTATATCTATACTCTCTCTCTCTCTCTCTCTCTCTCTCTCTCTCTTGCTCTCTCTCTTTCTTAATCCCTTTCCATCTTTGAACACCCTTCTCCCTCCCCTGTTCTCTTTCACCTTCGCCTCTCCTCTCCCTTCACCCCCCCCCCCCTCCTCCTCCTCAACTCTCCACCGTCACCATAGAAAGGGGTGGGGGTGGGGGTGGGGGTGGGGGAGGGGGGTGGTTTTGCAACTTTCATTTTAGATATTAAACTACAACCTGGAGGACGGGCGGCGGGCGTGGGCGTGTTCCACCTTCACGGGCCTGCACCAGTCTGGGCCAACAGCCTCTCTGTCTTCCTCTCCTTATTATCTCTGTGTGTTTGTGTTTAACTCTCTCTAATTTCTGTGGGTACCGACCTGTGAGATTTATATTTATTTAATTTATATGAATTTATATTTACGTTAATTTATATACTTCGATAGCAATTTGTATAATGTTAAGTGGACTGTATTTCTGCAATAATCTCATAATCTCACAAATCGATCCTCTACACATTAGGGGGGTTTATTAAATTTATATATGCAGCCAATCAAACTACAGTATTAACTACATACATTGAAAAGGTTCCTTATCTTATAGTACAGCAGGTTAGTCCACCAGGTATAACTAGGGTGTAGACACCAAATTATCCTCTTTGAGGTAGCTTCCATCACCCAGTAACTGATGCACAAAGCCTTGCTTCCTCGTCTTGACCTGTTAAAAGGGCGCTAGTTGTAAAGCCAGATACCTATATATGACAAGCTATATCAGAGAAAATACTGTACATGGAACATTGAAGTCCTGGCTTAATTACCTTTAGTATGAGGCGATTTCGTGATCTAACCGGTTCACCCTACCAAATGACATTAATGGCCACTAATGATAGATATACGGGTTTCGGAAAGACACTTAACTTGAATTTGTTGACAGCGTGTGATAATGGTACACCTTTGGTTTCCATAACACTTCGTCCAAGTAAAATTAACAGGAGCCGAATTTGCTCCCTGCGCCTCTGGTCTCAATAATGTCTAACACTCCATACTATTGACGCTACTGGCCTACATTGTCCAGATATGATAGGAGCCAAATTTGCTCCACACGTCTCGGAGGTGACACAACAATGGCTGTCTAACATTCCATACTATTGACGCTACTGGCCGACATTGTCCAGATATGATAGGAGCCGAATTTGCTCCACACGTCTCGGAGGTGACACAACAATGGCTGCCCCTTCCTCACCCTCACTCCCTGACGCCTGGCTTACATTGTCCACATGACAGAAAGTGATAGAAGGGTCACATTTACTCTACTTTAATATTGATAATTAAGTTAATTTATATAAGATGTTTTATGATGGTAAAGTCCAAAGACTAATGTATTTAAGAATAATTCCCAGCAGAATAGCTGGTGAATTATAATAGTATGTGGTGATGATATCCCGTTTTCTTTAGACGGTAATTCCACTACAAGTTACGTTTTCTATGGGTAACTTGTTGGTAATATAGCAGCAATTATTATCTGTCTGTATGATATATTAAATGGTGTCGGATTTTCCGACATAATTCCCCAGGGGCTGCTCACGGGTCGAAGTCCTATTTAGAACAGACGAACACCGATACTCCTCCTTCGGATTATTAGATTAATTTGATGTTAGTAGTTAGTAATCACACATTTGTGTGTCTGTTCGTACAGGACGGATGTCCCGTACTAGAGTTGCAGGGGTTAGAAGTCTAATGCGATTTCATTTCCCTGTCAACTCTTGAAAGGCTAATATTCAAGCCTTATTACATATTATTTAACCCAGAAGACTGGATGTGATCAAGTACTACAGTCAAGTATGATTCAGGGACTGCAGTGAGATCAGTGACATTAGATATAACTTGAAGATTTTTCAGGTAACTGGTCACTGATATATAAACACTGAGGCCCATGGAATACATCTTGATTAAATAATAAATGTATCAAATCAGTCATCAGATTTATTGGGGTTTAATTTAGTTAATTGATTCAGAAGATTGAATAGCTCATCATTAAAGTAAAGTATGGTTCTGAGACTGCAGTGGGTTCAGTGACATTGGTCGCAGTGACTTGTAGCTGGTTTAGGCTACTGTTCACTGATTTGCCACTGAGGCCTCATGAACTCATCTTCAGCTTTAAATGATGATACTAACATCAACCTCTGTTGGTATAGTCAGCTGTAATCTCCTTAGTATAATGCTACTGGAGAAATATAATCAGCTGACAAATTTAGATTTCTACTGGTATTGTTTATCTGCAGGCATAGGTCTCCTCAGGCTTGATACTGGGCCTGAGAGTAATTTACCTCCTGCAGAGTTTAACATGGTTATGCCCTGATATTTAGTAGGGCTACCAATGAATTGATGGTAGTAGTCTGTCCCCACAAGGACAGCCATTTGGCATATAATTTGCTCAAATTTACCTGCAGCTGCTTGATAATAGCTTTCCAGGTCAGCATAATCAACTTGAGATTGTTGTGACAAGTCTTCACATTTCTTGATCTGTCTTGTTAAGTGGCCTTTAAGACCTGCAAGGGTTCTTTTCATTCTCCCTGCATTATTCATACTGGCTAGTTGGTGAAGCCTTGTGGGGCTTGTACTTGGGCTGCTCATAATACTGAACAAGCACTGATGGTAGCCTAGGGTAAATTCTGCACTCACTAGGCAATAATCCTACCTCTACTAGAGGTTAGCACCTAAAATTAATACACATTATATATATACAATCATACACACTAATGATTTGAGTGATAAACCAGTGTCACTGGAAGTACCTTTAGGTTAGCTCTTCTATATCACCCTAGGATGGTAGAGACACTAATTAATCACTCAAAGGTGTAATGATCATAAGTAATTTATTATATATACAACTCAATTCGAGTTGATAAAAATTACACCCAAAATAGGGTCTGCACCATTCATTAATGGTGTTAGGTTATTCAATATAGTACAACTGACTATGGTAATAATGGGACTAGGATGAGCAATAATAGTTCAACTAGTCATATCCTACCATGTTGTGGGTTGGCAATTAGTAAATATTATACTGTGAACACTAGTGCAGTATATATTAAATGATTCTCTATTTTAGAGAAATAATATACACAATTATTGATAATAGCCTCTTAATTAGCCTCTATGAAACTTCTAATATTATCAAGAAGTATTAAATATTATTAGTGACCTCGCGAAATAAACTCCACAAAATTCGTAGATAATCTCTCGCGAAATGTAACACCACGAAATCCGTGAACAATCTCGCGACATAGTCACTAATTTGGCTGGCTTCTATATTAGCGCTGTCATTTCACAGAATAACACGCCACCAAATCTGTGGGTGTACATGAAACCGCTGACTAAGGCTGATCTGAACTGAGCGGGGCTCGTGAACTCGCACGAGTCAACGCCGCCGTCTTGACTGGCTTTGTTTAAATCACACTGCACTAGTTATTTAATGAATCCACTGGTTAACTGGTTCATCCGGTACTAAGATGACCAAATGTGGGTTCAAAGGATCAAATAATCCGTCATCCGGTTCGAAGATGACCAAATAATGTGGGAACCGACCTGTGAGATTTATATTTATTTAATTTATATGAATTTATATTTACGTTAATTTATATACTTCGATAGCAATTTGTATAATGTTAAGTGGACTATATTTCTGCAATAATCTCATAATCTCACAATTCGATCCTCTACACATTAGGGGGGTTTATTAAATTTATATATGCAGCCAATCAAACTACAGTATTAACTACATACATTGAAAAGGTTCCTTATCTTATAGTACAGCAGGTTAGTCCACCAGGTATAACTAGGGTGTAGACACCAAATTATCCTCTTTGAGGTAGCTTCCATCACCCAGTAACTGATGCACAAAGCCTTGCTTCCTCGTCTTGACCTGTTAAAAGGGCGCTAGCTGTAAAGCCAGATACCTATATATGACAAGCTATATCAGAGAAAATACTGTACATGGAACATTGAAGACCTGGCTTAATTACCTTTAGTATGAGGCGATTTCGTGATCTAACCGGTTCACCCTACCAAATGACATTAATGGCCACTAATGATAGATATACGGGTTTCGGAAAGACACTTAACTTGAATTTGTTGACAGCGTGTGATAATGGTACACCTTTGGTTGCCATAACACTTCGTCCAAGTAAAATTAACAGGAGCCGAATTTGCTCCCTGCGCCTCTGGTCTCAATAATGTCTAACACTCCATACTATTGACGCTACTGGCCTACATTGTCCAGATATGATAGGAGCCAAATTTGCTCCACATGTCTCGGAGGTGACACAACAATGGCTGTCTAACACTCCATACTATTGACGCTACTGGCCGACATTGTCCAGATATGATAGGAGCCGAATTTGCTCCACACGTCTCGGAGGTGACACAACAATGGCTGCCCCTTCCTCACCCTCACTCCCTGACGCCTGGCTTACATTGTCCACATGACAGAAAGTGATAGAAGGGTCACATTTACTCTACTTTAATATTGATAATTAAGTTAATATATATAAGATGTTTTATGATGGTAAAGTCCAAAGACTAATGTATTTAAGAATAATTCCCAGCAGAATAGCTGGTGAATTATAATAGTATGTGGTGATGATATCCCGTTTTCTTTAGACGGTAATTCCACTACAAGTTACGTTTTCTATGGGTAACTTGTTGGTAATACAGCAGCAATTATTATCTGTCTGTATGATATATTAAATGGTGTCGGATTTTCCGACAATTTCCTTTTCCTCTTCATTTCTATCGCTGCCTTCCCTTTCTATCTATTTTTATTTTATTTTCTCTTCATCTCCATTTTTTACAACCCGTTCTGGGTAATATTTTGCTCCTTCACTTATCTTTTCTCTCTCTCTCTCTCTCTCTCTCTCTCTCTCTCTCTCTCTCTCTCTCTCTCTCTCTCTCTCTCTCTCTCTCTCTCTCTCTCTCTCTCCTTTCATCTCTTCTTTCTCCCCCCCCTCTTCCGAACACGCCCCCCCCCCATTAACCCCCCCTCACGCACTCTCGAAACTCGTGTCCTATAAGAAGATGAGAGACTAAGAGTTATGTTTGAATTCGCCAACTTGAGAGACTTTTGGATGCCTCAAGCGAGTGTGTGTGGGGGGAGGGGGCATGTGGAGATGGGGGGTATCTGGAGAGGGGGGGCATGTGGAGAGAGGGGGGCATGTGGAGATGGGGGCATGTGGAGAGGGGGGGCATGTGGAGAGGGGGGGCATGTGGAGAGGGGGGGCATGTGGAGAGAGGGGGCATGTGGAGAGAGGGGGCATGTGGAGAGAGGGGACATGTGGAGAGAGGGGACATGTGGAGAGGGAGGCATGTGGAGAGGGGGGCATGTGGAGAGAGGGGGGCATGTGGAGAGGGAGGCATGTGGAGAGGGGGGGCATGTGGAGATGGGGGGGATCTGGAAATGGGGGGGATCTGGAAATGGGGGGGATCTGGAGAGGGGGGCATGTGGAGAGGGGGTCATGTGGAGAGGGGGGCATGTGGAGATGGGGGGATCTGGAAATGGGGGGGATCTGGAGAGGGGGGGCATGTGGAGAGGGGGTCATGTGGAGAGGGGGGCATGTGGAGAGGGGGGCATGTGGAGAGGGGGGCATGTGGAGAGGGGGGGCATGTGGAGAGGGGGGCATGTGGAGAGGGGGGCATGTGGAGAGGGGGGGGCATGTGGAGAGGGGGAGAAGGAGGTAAGTATCAAGATGGAGGGGGGGTGGAAAAGGGTAGAGAGTGGATAAGTGATACAGAGTAGTGGAAAAGGGGGGGTAGGATGTAAGGGGAGAGAGGGAGAGGGCCATGGAGGAAAGGGGTGAAGATCTTAGAAGAAAGAATAAATAAGAACGTCAAACAGAACATCAAACAGAACGTCAAACAGAACGTCAGACGTTCTCAGTAGCAAACGGTTCTAAAACATTGTTCACTTTCTTCATATTTTTTGTCCTTCAAAGATCAAAGATTTCCTTCGTCCTCCCCAAGTTGAAGAAAAGTTTCAGATGAAGCGACTTTATTTGCTCCGGGTTTAACAACTCTGGTTTAACACACGATATTGCAAGAGATGTATTTGTTACACACTATTTCCAGTGTCATTGTTTTTTGTTGTTGACAATCAAAATACCAGCAGACTCAACTGAATGCCAGCAGACTATATTGCATGCCAACATACTCAATTGAATGCCAGCAGACTCAACTGCATACCAGCAAACTCAACTGAATACCAGCAGACTATATTGCATGCCAACATACTCAATTGAATGCCAGCAGACTCAACTGCATACCAGCAAACTATATTGCATGCCAACATACTCAATTGCATGCCAGCAGACTCAACTGCATGCTAACAGACTCAACTGACGTAGCAGGCTGAACTGCATGCCAGCAGAATCAAGTGCATGCCTGCAGACTCAAATGCAGGCCAGCATACTCAAATGCATGCCAGAAGACTCAACTGCATGCCAGCAGACTCAATTGCATGCTAAGATACTCAATTGCATGCTAACATACTCAATTGCATGCCAGCAGACTCAAATGCATGCCAACATGCTCAATTGCATGCCCGCAGACTCAATTGCATGACAGCAGACTCAACTGCATGCCAGCAGACTCAACTGCATGCCAGCAGACTCAACTGCAAGCCAGCAGACACAACTACATGCCAGCAGAGTCAAGCGCAGGCCAGCAGACTCAACTGCATGCCAGCAGACTCAACTGCATGCCAGCAGACTCACCTGCAAGCCAACAGAGTCAACTACATGCCAGCAGACTCAACTACATGCCAGCAGACTCAACTGCATGGCAGCAGACTCAACTGCATGCCAGCAGAATCAAGTGCATGCCAGCAGAGTCAACTACATGCCAGCAGAGTCAAGTGCATGCTAACATGCTCAATTGCATGCCAGCAGACTTAACTGCATGCCAGCAGACTGAACTGCACGCCAGCAGACTGAACTGCACGCCAGCAGACTGAACTGCACGCCAGCAGACTCAATTGCACGCCAGCAGACTCAACTGCATGCCCGCAGACTCAATTGCATGCCAGCAGACTCAATTGCATGCCAGCAGACTCAATTGCATGCCAGCAGACTCAACTGCATGCCAGCAGACTCAACTACATGCCAGCAGACTCAACTGCATGGCAGCAGACTCAACTGCATGGCAGCAGACTCAACTGCATGGCAGCAGGCTCAACTGCATGACATCAGACTCAACTGCATGACAGCAGACTCAACTGCATGACAGCAGACTCCACTGCATGCCAGCAGACTCAACTACATGCCAGCAGACTCAACTGCATGCCAGCAGACTCAACTGCACGCCAGCAGAATCAGCTACATGCCATCAGAGTCAATTGCATGCCAGCAGACTCAACTGCAGGCCAGCAGACTCAACTGCACGCCAGCAGACTGAACTGCACGCCAGCAGACTGAACTGCACGCCAGCAGACTGAACTGCACGCCAGCAGACTCAATTGCACGCCAGCAGACTCAACTGCATGCCCGCAGACTCAATTGCATGCCAGCAGACTCAATTGCATGCCAGCAGACTCAATTGCATGCCAGCAGACTCAACTGCATGCCAGCAGACTCAACTACATGCCAGCAGACTCAACTGCATGGCAGCAGACTCAACTGCATGGCAGCAGACTCAACTGCATGGCAGCAGGCTCAACTGCATGACATCAGACTCAACTGCATGACAGCAGACTCAACTGCATGACAGCAGACTCCACTGCATGCCAGCAGACTCAACTACATGCCAGCAGACTCAACTGCATGCCAGCAGACTCAACTGCACGCCAGCAGAATCAGCTACATGCCATCAGAGTCAATTGCATGCCAGCAGACTCAACTGCAGGCCAGCAGACTCAACTGCACGCCAGCAGACTGAACTGCCCGCCAGCAGACTGAACTGCACGCCAGCAGACTGAACTGCACGCCAGCAGACTGAATTGCACGCAGGAGACTCAATTGCACGCCAGCAGACTCAACTGCATGCCAGAACACTCAATTGCATGCCAGCAGACTCAACTGCATGCCAGCAGACTCAACTGCATGCCAGCAGACTCAACTGCATGCCAGCTGACTCAACTGCATGCCAGCAGACTCAACTGCATGCCAGCAGACTCAACTGCATGCCAGCAGACTCAACTGCATGCCAGCAGACTCAACTGCATGCCAGCAGACTCAACTGCATGCCAGCAGACTCAACTGCATGCCAGCAGACTCAACTGCATGCCAGCAGACTCAACTGCATGCCAGCAGACTCAACTGCATGCCAGCAGACTCAACTGCATGCCAGCAGACTCAACTGCATGCCAGCAGACTCAACTGCATGCCAGCAGACTCAACTGCATGCCAGCAGACTCAACTGCATGCCAGCAGACTCAACTGCATGCCAGCAGACTCAACTGCATGCCAGCAGACTCAACTGCATGCCAGCAGACTCAACTGCATGCCAGCAGACTCAACTGCATGCCAGCAGACTCAACTGCATGCCAACAGACTCAACTGCATGCCAGCAGACTCAATTGCAGGCCAGCAGAGTCAACTGCAGGCCAGCAGACTCAACTACATGCCAGCAGACTCAACTACATGCCAGCAGACTCAACTGCATGCCAGCAGACTCAACTGCAGGCCAGCAGAGTCAACTGCATGCCAGCTGACTCAACTGAATGCCAGCAGACTCAACTGAATGCCAACATACTCAACTGCAATTCAACATACTCAAATGCATGACAGCAGACTGAACTGCATGCCAGTAGACTGAACTGCATGCCAACAGACTCAAATGGATGCCAGCAGATTCAACTGCATGCAAGCAGACTCAATTGCCTGCCAGCAGACTAAACTTTATACCAGCAGACTCAACTGCATGCCAGTAGACACAATTGTATCCCAGCAGACTCAATTGCATGCCAGCAAACTCAACTGCATGTTTACATACTCTATTGCATGCCAACAGGCTCAACCGCATGCCAGACGACTCAACTGTATGCCAGCAGACTCAATTGGATGCCAGCAGACTCAATTGGATGCCAGCAGACTCAATTACATACTAACATATTCTATTGCATGCCAACAGGCTTACCTGCATGCCAACAGGCTTACCTGCATGCCAACAGGCTTACCTGCATGCCAACAGGCTTACCTGCATGCCAACAGGTTTACCTGCATGCCAACAGGCTTACCTGCATGCCAACAGGCTCAAAATGTGTTTCCAACAAGTGTAATAGGGGGAATGTGGATCGAGAAATTAGTAAGAGAGAAAGTTAATAATATTGCAAGTCGGAAATATAGCCCAAAATCCCTTATGGTAATACAGGTAAATTAATATATCAGTGTTATAACTCAAGTGACTGGCAACTGAGGGCCTCCAGCCGCGGCCTGGGACATCACCGTGTCAACTGTACAGCCTCTGGGACCCTCACCCTCCACCCTAAGATAAGTACTGACCATACAGTAGAACAAATAAACATATATATTATTAAAATATACGGTATACATATATTATAAATATATAGATATTTACAACATAACAAGGCAAAATGGGAGTAAACAAACAAATTTGCGGCATTGTAACAACAGCTTAAAGTGGAAGGCAACGGGAGTTGAATGTTATATCTGTAAGAATAGATTTCATTCGGCTTGTACAGGAGTGAGTAACACCACGGCACTGAGAGCTGGCCACTTGCTCTGGGTGTGTAAAAATGACCTGCCAGCTTGGAATATCCTTAAAAACGTTTTAGATAACATGACGCATGAACGGAAAACATCGTTCATTGAAAGCCTGCCAGCCATTCAGAATGAGTGGGAAAGGAACACCAATAATTCTAATATACCAGGGGCGGAGGCTATAGTCAGGGATGAAACTGAAGCAGAAACTCAGGAAGTTGTAAACTCTGACTCAGTATGCCCGGATGCAGACGGCAGTAAACTAGAAAGTGTACCAGACAGCACTGACAGCTCGATAGCTACAGACACTACAACGGTTCCCGATAAAGCGAGTCAGACTAGAAGGACAGACTTATGGAAACTTTATGCCAAGGGGATATGCAGACATAGATATGCTGGTAATAAGAAAGAATTAGAATACAGTTACCAACATCCCAAAATTTTTTTAAATATGCTTAGGAAAGGTGAGTGTCGATTTGGATCAATATGTAGGTTTTCCATCCTGACATGTGCCAAACCTCACTGGAGGACAATAAATGCTATGACCTCAGCTGCCCATACTTTCACATGAAAGGCACAGAACGCTACATAAAGAGTGGTCAAAAGGCAAAGGCTTTTGATTAATGTGACCATGGCGTGATAGCACACAAAATGAAGTCAATGGGAATAACCGGTTAAGTAGGACGCTGGATACTCAGTTTTCTGTCAAACAGGACTCAGCGAATAACAGTCAACCATATAAAATCTAGTCCAAGCGCAGTTAAAAGCTCTGTATCTCAGGGTACATTCCTTGCACCGCTGCTTTTCCTTATTCTCAAATCAGATATAGACAAAAATACAAGTTACAGTTTCGTATCATCCTTTGCAGATGACAAAAATCCGTATGAAAATTACCTCGACTGAAGTCATTGAAAAACTTCAAGCTGATACTAATAAAGTTTTCGACTGGGCATCAAAAAATAATATGATGTTTAACAGTGATAAATTCTAGGTACTCAGGTACGGTAAAAATGAGGGCCTTAAAAATAATACAAGGTACAGAACACAATCAAATGTGCCCATAGTAGGAAAAAAGCATTTAAAGGACTTAAATAATGGGAATAATAATGTCTGACGACCTAACGTTTAGGGAGCATAACGAAGCAAATATTGCGTTAGCCAGAAAAATGATCGGATGGATTACGAGAACTTTCAAATCCAGGGATCCCATCACAATGGTTGTACTCTTCAAGTCACTTGTGTTGTCGCGTCTTGAGTACTGCTTAGTACTCACTTCCCCTTCAGAGCAGGAGAGATTGCTGAAAAAGAGGGAATACAGAGAACATATACAGCACGCATAGACGCGATAAAGCACCTTAATTATTGGGATCGTCTCAAAGCCATCCTAATGTACTCACTAGAAAGAAGACGAGAGAGATATCAAATAATATACACGTGGAAGATATTGAAGGGCCAAGTACCAAATCTACACAGTAAAATAACAACGTACTGGAGTGAACGATATGGAAGAAAATACAGAATAGAATCAGTGAAGAGCAGGGGGTGCCATAGGCACAGTCAGAGAACACTCTATAAACATCAGAGGTCCACGGTTGTTCAACGTCCTCCCAGCGAGCATAAGAAATATTGCCAGAACAACCGTGGACATCTTCAAGAGGAAACTAGATTGTTTCCTCTAAGGAGTACCGGACCAACCGGGCTGTGGTGGGTATGTGGTCCTGCGGGCCGCTCCAAGCAACAGTCTAGTGGACCAAACTCTCACAAGTCAAGTCTGGCCTCGGGCCGGGCTTGGGGAGTAGAAGAACTCCCAGAACCCCATCAACCAGGTAACTACATGCCATCAGACTCAACTGCATGTCAACTGATTCAACTGCATGCCAGCAGATCAACTGCATGCCAGCAGACTCAACTGCATGCCATCAGACTCAACTGCATGTCAACTGATTCAACTGCATGCCAGCAGATCAACTGCATGCCAGCAGACTCAACTGCATGCCAGCAGATCAACTGCATGCCAGTAGACTCAACTACATGCCTGCAGATCAACTGCATGCCAGCAGATCAACTAAATGCCAGCAGACTCAACTGCATGCCAGCGGACTCAACTGCATGACAGCAGACTCAACTGCATGCCAGCAGACTCAACTGCATGCCAGCAGATCAACTGCATGACAGCAGACTCCACTGCATGCCTGCAGATCAACTGCATGACAGCAGACTCCACTGCATGCCTGCAGATCAACTGCATGACAGCAGACTCCACTGCATGCCTGCAGATCAACTGCATGACAGCAGACTCATCTGCATGCCTGCAGATCAACTACATGCCAGCAGATCAACTACATGCCAGCAGACTCAACTGCATGACAGCAGACTCAACTGCATACCAGCAGACTCAACTACATGGCAGCAGACACAACTGCAAGCCAGCAGATCAACTGCATGCCTGCAGATCAACTGCATGCCTGCAGATCAACTGCATACCAGCAGACTCAACTGCATGTCAGCAGACACAACTGCATGTCAGCAGACACAACTGCATGCCAGCAGACTCAACTGCAAGCCAGCAGACTCAACTCCATGCCAACAGTTTACAGGTAAACAAGAGTTTACCTGACAGCCTCGCTGTTTATCTCACTATCTGATAGTTTACCTGTTAGCCAGTCAGAATACCTGTCTCTCTGTCCATTTAGCTACCACCCCGTCATGGTGACTTGGTCGTGCGAGACAGGGGGGAAACTCTCATATTCTGAACACTGTCCATCAGACATTTCCCTTCCCTTCTCTCTGCGTTCCCATTTCTCTCCCATTTCCTTCACCCTTCCCCATACCCCGCCGCTCTTCACATTCCCTCCGCCACTTTTCTTCCCCCCTCCTATTCTTTCATTCCCCTTTCTTCCCTCTCTCGACCTTTGTCACCCCGCGGCTCGACAGGCTCTTCACAGTTCGTTTGACCCTTAATTCGTTCTCTCCCGCCTGACGCGAGGCCTCTTGCGTCGCTACGAGGGAGGGAGTAGCTACGAGGGGGGGAGTAGTTACGAGCGGGGAGTAGCTACGAGGGGGGGAGTAGCTACGAGGGGGGAGTAGCTTCGAGGGGGAAGTAGCTACGAGGGGGGGGGGGGGAGTAGTTACGAGCGGGGAGTAGCTACGAGGGGGTAGTAGCTTCGAGGAGGAAGTAGCTACGAGGGGGAAGTAGCTACGAGGGGGGAGTAGCTACGAGGGGGGAGTAGCTACGAGGGGGGAGTAGTTACGAGCGGGGAGTAGCTACGAGGGGGTAGTAGCTTCGAGGAGGAAGTAGCTACGAGGGGGTAGTAGCTTCGAGGAGGAAGTAGCTACGAGGGGGTAGTAGCTTCGAGGAAGGGGTAGTAGCTTCGAGGGGGAAGTAACTACGAGGGGGTAGTAGCTTCGAGGAGGAAGTAGCTACGAGGGGGTAGTAGCTTCGAGCGGGAAGTAGCTACGAGGGGGGTAGTAGCTTCGAGGGGGAAGTAGCTACGAGGGGGGTAGTAGCTTCGAGGGGGAAGTAGCTACGAGGGGGTAGTAGCTTCGAGGGGGAAGTAGCTACGAGGGGGTAGTAGCTTCGAGGGGGAAGTAGCTACGAGGGGGTAGTAGCTTCGAGGGGTAAGTAGCTACGAGGGGGATGTAGCTACGACGGGGTAGTAGCTTCGAGGGGGAAGTAGCTACGAGGGGGTAGTAGCTACGAGGGGGGTAGTAGCTTCGAGGGGGAAGTAGCTACGAGGGGGTAGTAGCTTCGAGGGGGAAGTAGCTACGAGGGGGTAGTAACTTCGAGGGGGAAGTAGCTACGAGGGGGTAGTAGCTACGAGGGGGTAGTAGCTACGATGGGGGTAGTAGCTTCGAGGGGGAAGTAGCTACGAGGGGGTTGTAGCTTCGAGGGGGAAGTAGCTACAAGGGGGGGGAAGTAGCTACGAGGGGGGGTAGTAGCTACGAGGGGGAAGTAACTACGAGGGGGTAGTAGCTTCGAGGAGGAAGTAGCTACGAGGGGGTAGTAGCTACGAGGGGGGTAGTAGCTTCGAGGGGGAAGTAGCTACGAGGGGGGTAGTAGCTACGAGGGGGAAGTAGCTACGAGGGGGTAGTAGCTTCGAGGGGGAAGTAGCTACGAGGGGGTAGTAGCTTCGAGGGGGAAGTAGCTATGAGGGGGGGGGTAGTAGCTTCGAGGGGGAAGTAGCTACGAGTGGGGTAGTAGCTTCGAGGGGGAAGTAGCTACGAGGGGGAAGTAGCTACGAGGGGGTAGTAGCTTCGAGCAGGAAGTAGCTACGAGGGGGGGTAGTAGCTTCGAGGGGGAAGTAGCTACGAGGGGGGTAGTAGCTACGAGGGGGAAGTAGCTACGAGGGGGTAGTAGCTTCGAGGGGGAAGTAGCTACGAGGGGGTAGTAGCTTCGAGGGGGAAGTAGCTACGAGGGGGGGGGTAGTAGCTACGAGCGGGAAGTAGCTACGAGGGGGTAGTAGCTACGAGGGGATAGTAGCTTCGAGGGGGAAGTAGCTACGAGGGGGTAGTAGCTTCGAGGAGGAAGTAGCTACGAGGGGGGGTAGTAGCTTCGAGGGGGAAGTAGCTACGAGGGGGGGGTAGTAGCTTCGAGGGAGGGGTAGTAGCTTCGAGGGGGAAGTAGCTACGAGGGGGTAGTAGCTTCGAGGAGGAAGTAGCTACGAGGGGGGGGGGTAGTAGCTTCGAGGGGGAAGTAACTACGAGGGGGTAGTAGCTACGAGGGGTAGTAGCTTCGAGGGGGAAGTAGCTACGAGGGGGTAGTAGCTTCGAGGAGGAAGTAGCTACGAGGGGGGGGTAGTAGCTTCGAGGGGGAAGTAGCTACGAGGGGGGGGTAGTAGCTTCGAGGGAGGGGTAGTAGCTTCGAGGGGGAAGTAGCTACGAGGGGGGTAGTAGCTTCGAGGGGGAAGTAGCTACGAGGGGGTAGTAGCTTCGAGGGGGAAGTAGCTACGAGGGGGAAGTAGCTACGCGGGGGGAGTAGCTACGAGGGGGATGTAGCTACGATGGGGGTAGTAGCTTCGAGGGGGAAGTAGCTTCGAGGGGGAAGTAGTTACGATGGGGTAGTAGCTTCGAGGAGGAAGTAGCTACGAGGGGGTAGTAGCTACGAGGGGGTAGTAGCTTCGAGGGGGAAGTAGCTACGAGGGGGGGGGGGTAGTAGCTACGAGCGGGAAGTAGCTACGAGGGGGTAGTAGCTACGAGGGGGTAGTAGCTTCGAGGGGGAAGTAGCTACGAGGGGGTAGTAGCTTCGAGGAGGAAGTAGCTACGAGGGGGAGGTAGTAGCTTCGAGGGGGAATTAGCTACGAGGGGGGGGTAGTAGCTTCGAGGGAGGGGTAGTAGCTTCGAAGGGGAAGTAGCTACGAGGGGGTAGTAGCTTCGAGGAGGAAGTAGCTACGAGGGGGGGGGTAGTAGCTTCGAGGGGGAAGTAGCTACGAGGGGGTAGTAGCTACGAGGGGGTAGTAGCTTCGAGGGGGAAGTAGCTACGAGGGGGTAGTAGCTTCGAGGAGGAAGTAGCTACGAGGGGGGGGGGTAGTAGCTTCGAGGGGGAAGTAGCTACGAGGGGGGGGGTAGTAGCTTCGAGGGAGGGGTAGTAGCTTCGAGGGGGAAGTAGCTACAAGGGGGTAGTAGCTTCGAGGGGGAAGTAGCTACGAGGGGGTAGTAGCTTCGAGGGGGAAGTAGCTACGATTGGGAAGTAGCTACGCGGGGGGAGTAGCTACGAGGGGGAAGTAGCTACGATGGGGGTAGTAGCTTCGAGGGGGAAGTAGCTACGATGGGGTAGTAGCTTCGAGGAGGAAGTAGCTACGAGGGGGTAGTAGCTACGAGGGGGTAGTAGCTTCGAGGGGGAAGTTGCTACGAGGGGAAGTAGCTACGAGGGGGTAGTAGCTTCGAGGAGGAAGTAGGTACGAGGGGGGGTAGTAGCTACGAGGGGGGGTAGTAGCTACGAGGGGGGTAGTAGCTACGAGGGGGTAGTAGCTACGAGGGGGGTAGTAGCTACGAGGGGGTAGTAGCTACGAGGGGGGAGTAGCTACGAGGGGGTAGTAGCTTCGAGGAGGAAATAGCTACGAGGGGGTAGTAGCTACGAGGGGGGGTAGTAGCTACGAGAGGGGAGTAGCTACGAGGGGGGTAGTAGCTACGAGGAGGGTAGTAGCTACGAGGGGGTTAGTGGCTTCGAGGAGGAAGTAGCTACGAGGGGGTAGTAGCTTCGAGGAGGAAGTAGCTACGAGGGGGGAGTAGCTACAAGGGGGAAGTAGCTACGAGGAGAGAGTAGCTACGAGGGGGGAGTAGCTACGAGGGGGAAGTAGCTACGAGGAGGCAGTAGCTACGAGGGGGAAGTAGCTACGAGGAGCGAGTAGCTACGAGGAGGAAGTAGCTACGAGGAGGAAGTAGCTACGAGGGGGGGAGTAGCTACGAGGGGGGAGTAGCTACGAAGAGGGAGTAGCTACGAGGAGGGAGTAGCTACGAGGGGGAAGTAGCTACGAGGAGGCAGTAGCTACGAGGGGGGAGTAGCTACGAGGAGGGAGTAGCTACGAGGAGGGAGTAGCTACGAGGGGGAAGTAGCTACGAGGAGGGAGTAGCTACGAGGAGGGAGTAGCTACGAGGAGGGAGTAGCTACGAGGGGGAAGTAGCTACGAGGGGGGAGTAGCTACGAGGAGGGAGTAGCTACGAGGAGGGAGTAGCTACGAGGAAGGAGTAGCTACGAGGAGGGAGTAGCTACGAGGAGGGAGTAGCTACGAGGGGGAAGTAGCTACGAGGAGGGAGTAGCTACGAGGGGGGGAGTAGCTACGAGGGGGGGAGTAGCTACGATGAGGGAGTAGCTACGAGGAGGGAGTAGCTACGAGGGGGGGAGTAGCTACGAGGAGGGAGTAGCTACGAGGAGGAAGTAGCTACGAGGGGGAAGTAGCTACGAGGAGGGAGTAGCTACGAGGAGGAAGTAGCTACGAGGAGGGAGTAGCTACGAGGAGGGAGTAGCTACGAGGAGGAAGTAGCTACGAGGGGGGAGTAGCTACGAGGGGGGAGTAGCTACGAGGAGGGAGTAGCTACGAGGAGGAAGTAGCTACGAGGGGGGAGTAGCTACGAGGAGGGAGTAGCTACGAGGAGGGAGTAGCTACGAGGAGGGAGTAGCTACGAGGGGGGAGTAGCTACAAGGGGAGAGTAGCTACGAGGGGGGGGAGTAGCTACGAGGGGGGAGTAGCTACGAGGGGGGAGTAGCTACGAGGAGGGAGTAGCTACGAGGGGGGAGTAGCTACGAGGGGGAGTAGCTACGAGGGGGAGTAGCTACGAGGGGGGAGTAGCTACGAGGAGGAAGTAGCTACGAGGGGGGAGTAGCTACGAGGGGGGAGTAGCTACGAGGGGGGAGTAGCTACGAGGAGGGAGTAGCTACGAGCGAGGAGTGGATATCAAGCCACAAAAGAATCACACTTGTCTCTTGAAGCGTACGAGAAGAAAATGAATGGTATAGTTTAAATAAAAAAAACTGTCGAAGCTGTATTAGGATATCGAAGCTGTCAATTCTAATAGAGTTACAGCTGTGATCAACTAACGATCAGAGAGGCGGAGGCCACACATAGATCCAGCGATCAGCCCCGTGAACTCATCTAGGTGACAACATTTAGGCGAGTTAACATTTAAAGTTAAAAAAAAAGTTAAAAAAGTTAACTCGAGTTAAAAAATAAATAAATCGTACGCGTCAGGATTTGTTAATCAACCATAAAAAATAAAATAATTAATTAAGAGGACAATAAGTAAAATTATCAGACCTAAAATATGAAGCGTGTGACCGGGAAAAAGGGATTCGAAAACTAGATAAATTTTCTTGGCGGCTCGCATAGGATCTCGAACCGGTCTTAAAGGAATCCAGGCGTGACAGAGGCACCGACTAAACTGTCTCCAGCCTCCGTCTGTTTTCTTGGGGGAGGGAGGGGGCGCGGACGGTAGGATAGGGGGAGGGGGAGAGGGAGCGGGGGGAGACAGGAAAATGAGAAGGTGGGGGGGGGGGGGATAAAGAGAGAGAAAGAGGTGAAAGAATGCGGGTGGATGGAAGAAATTCTCTGAGAATCACTACCCCTTTATTCATCTATGTTTCTCACTCACTCTCACTCTCACTCTCTCTCTTTGACTCTCTCTCTCTCTCTCTCTCCCTCTGTCTCTCTCTCTGTCTCTCTGTCTGTCTGTCTCTCTCTCTCTCTCTGTCTGTCTCTCTCCCTCTGTCTCTCTCTCTGTCTCTCTGTCTGTCTGTCTGTCTGTCTGTCTCTCTCTCTCTGTCTGTCTCTCTGTCTGTCTGTCTCTCTCTCTCTGTCTGTCTGTCTCTCTGTCTGTCTGTCTCTCTCTCTCTCAACACACACACAGGGGGCGGCTGTAAAGAATGCTGGTGTGGTCGCTCTGACGATGATTGGAGTTTCATTGGTGGTATTGTTGCTTGAAGGAGTAAGAGGAGGAGGAGGAGGAAGACGACATCTACGATGACGAAGAGAAATAATGTGAAGGAAATGAAGAATAGAAAGTAGAAGGCTGAAGGAAATTCGTAGAAACAGAAAGAGAGGGGAGGATGAGAGAGGGAGGAAGAAGAGAGGAGGAGGAGGAAAAGAGGAAGAAGATAATGGAGGAGGAGGAAGAGAATGACACTAGACCCTTGGAGGGGGGGGGCCTAGTGCCAGGCACCCCCGGGAGCTGACATACACAGCCTTCCTGTGACCTGGTGCCCTTAGGGACTGACACAACAGTCCAGTTGTACAGGCAGTACAACTGGCTTTCTGATACAAGCCATAGGGGACTGACCCACCAGTGTTCCCGACGCCAGCACCTTTAGGGACCGATAACGTAATCTTCCTGACGCCCGCACCTTTAGGGACCGATAACGTAATCTTCCTGACGTCAGCACCTATAGGGACTGGTAACGTAATCTTCCTGACGCCAGCACCTTTAGGGACTGATAACGTAATCTTCCTGACGTCAGCACCTTTAGGGACTGATAACGTAATCTTCCTGACGCCAGCACCTTTAGGGACTGATAACGTAATCTTCCTGACGCCAGCACCTTTAGGGACTGATAACGTAATCTTCCTGACGTCAGCACCTTTAGGGACTGATAACGTAATCTTCCTGACGTCATCACCTTTAGGGACTGATAACGTAATCTTCCTGCCGCCAGCACCTTTAGGGACTGATAACGTAATCTTCCTGACGCCAGCACCTTTAGGGACTGATAACGTAATCTTCCTGACGCCAGCACCTTTAGGGACTGATAACGTAATCTTCCTGACGCCAGCACCTTTAGGGACTGATAACGTAATCTTCCTGACGCCAGCACCTTTAGGGACTGATAACGTAATCTTCCTGACGCCAGCACCTTTAGGGACTGATAACGTAATCTTCCTGACGTCATCACCTTTAGGGACTGATAACGTAATCTTCCTGCCGCCAGCACCTTTAGGGACTGATAACGTAATCTTCCTGACGCCAGCACCTTTAGGGACTGATAACGTAATCTTCCTGCCGCCAGCACCTTTAGGGACTGATAACGTAATCTTCCTGACGCCAGCACCTTTAGGGACTGATAACGTAATCTTCCTGACGCCAGCACCTTTAGGGACTGATAACGTAATCTTCCTGACGCCAGCACCTTTAGGGACTGATAACGTAATCTTCCTGACGCCAGCACCTTTAGGGACTGATAACGTAATCTTCCTGACGCCAGCACCTTTAGGGACTGATAACGTAATCTTCCTGACGCCAGCACCTTTAGGGACTGATAACGTAATCTTCCTGACGCCAGCACCTTTAGGGACTGATAACGTAATCTTCCTGACGCCAGCACCTTTAGGGACTGATAACGTAATCTTCCTGCCGCCAGCACCTTTAGGGACTGATAACGTAATCTTCCTGACGCCAGCACCTTTAGGGACTGATAACGTAATCTTCCTGACGCCAGCACCTTTAGGGACTGATAACGTAATCTTCCTGACGTCAGCACCTTTAGGGACTGATAACGTAATCTTCCTGACGCCAGCACCTTTAGGGACTGATAACGTAATCTTCCTGACGCCAGCACCTTTAGGGACTGATAACGTAATCTTCCTGACGCCAGCACCTTTAGGGACAGATAACGTAATCTTCCTGACGCCAGCACCTTTAGGGACCGATAACGTAATCTTCCTGACGCCAGCACCTTGAAACGTTCCAATGTATAAGAACTATTAAACAATTTATTATTTGTTTTATTACCAGTATTATTAGTGGTAATAACAGAAGTTATCACTACATTGACTGTTTGTAATTACCAATATTCTTGTTTTCATGTTATTTATTACTATTTAAGTTACCTTTATTTTCCTGTGTAATCCTATTATTGGTATTTCTAATTTATATTATTTATTATATTTGTATATGAACTTATATAATTTTTTCGTGTATTTTACGTTATTCTCTTTATTATTACTATTATTTATGTTGTTTTATTAACATTTATATTTATTATCTATTTATTTGTATATTATTATTACATAAGTCCAGATAAGAATGCTAGTTCAAGCCCCTTTAAGTGTAATGAATTTACTGTCACGAAGAGTCCTCAGTCATTTGTGTAAATATGAATTCCTGTCTTCATCTTGAGGTTATCTTGAGATGATTTCGGGGCTTAGTGTCCCCGCGGCCCGGTCCTCGACCAGGCCTCCATCCCCAGGAAGCAGCCCGTGACAGCTGACTAACTCCCAGGTACCTATTTACTGCTAGGTAATAGGAGCATCAAGATGAAAGAAACTCTGCCCATTGTTTCTCGCCAGCGCCCGGGATCGAACCCGGGACCACAGAATCACGCGTCCAGTGTTCTGTCCCCCCCCCCTCAGTCATGCCGATTTTTTTTATGCCTTGTGAAATATCTACTCTACCGTCCTGGTTGATACCTGGTTGATACCTGGTTGATACCTGGTTGATACCTGGTTGATACCTGGTTGATACCTGGTTGATATCAACGTCCTGTAATGATATATATAATGTCCTGAACGATAATGCGTCAGAAAATAAGCGGATCAATAGCTATAATGGGTTTACTGTTGGTATTAACCGGTGTACACTCAATGTAGCCGCACCGTTCCTACAACGTTGATACAACGTGTAAACAACGTTTTTGCAATGCGGAAGATGCCTCGCTTACATTGTCTCACGTTGTGAGACAATGTTTATGCAACGTCGTCTCACAACGCCTGCAACATTGATACAACATTGCAACAAGGTGTTTTACCACACTGATATGACGTTGAAGCAACGTTTTTACAACACTAATACAACGTTGTAATAACAAAAATGACACATAGATTGCATTATCCCATTGATTACGTAAGGCTTATCCATGGGAGTGTTATTAGGGCCGGAGAAACGTAAAGCAAACAGCAGTGATAAACAGACCAAACACCAGGGACAAACAGACCAAACACCAGTGGCAAACAGATCAAACACCAGGGACAAACAGACCAAACACCAGTGACAGACAGACCAAACACCAGTGACAAACAGATCAAACACAAGTGACAAACAGATTAAACACCAGTGACAAACAGATCAAACACCAGTGACAAACAGATCAAACACAAGTGACAAACAGATCAAACACCAGTGACAAACAGATCAAACACCAATGACAAACAGATCAAACACCAGTGACAAACAGATCAAACACCAGTGACAAACAGATCAAACACCAGTGACAAACAGATCAAACACAAGTGACAAACAGATCAAACACCAGTGACAAACAGATCAAACACAAGTGACAAACAGATCAAACACCAGTGACAAACAGATCAAACACCAGTGAAAAACAGATCAAACACCAGTGACAAACAGATCAAACACCAGTGACAAACAGATCAAACACCAGTGACAAACAGATCAAACACCAGTGACAAACAGATCAAACACCAGAGACAAACAGATCAAACACCAGTGACAAACAGATCAAACACCAGTGACAAACAGATCAAACACCAGTGACAAACAGATCAAACACCAGTGACAAACACTCCAAACACCAGTGACAAACAGATCAAACACTAGTGACAAACAGATCAAACAACAGTGACAAACAGATCAAACACCAGTGACAAACACTCCAAACACCAGTGACAAACAGATCAAACACCAGTGACAAACAGATCAAACACCAGTGACAAACAGACCAAACACCAGTGACAAACAGATCAAACACCAGTGACAAACAGATCAAACACCAGTGACAAACAGATCAAACACCAGTGACAAACAGATCAAACACCAGTGACAAACAGATCAAACATCCGTGACAAACAGATCAAACACCCGTGACAAACAGACCAAACACCCGTGACAAACAGATCAAACACCAGTGACAAACAGATCAAACACCAGTGACAAACACTCCAAACACCAGTGACAAACAGACCAAACACCAGTGACATACAGACCAAACACCAGTGACAAACAAACCAAACACCAGTGACAAACATATCAAACATCAGTGACAAACACTCCAAACACCAGTGACAAACAGATCAAACACCAGTGACAAACACTCCAAACACCAGTGACAAACAGATCAAACACCAGTGACAAACAGATCAAACACGCGTGAAAAACACTCCAAACACCAGTGACAAACAGATCAAACACCAGTGACAAACAGATCAAACACCAGTGACAAACACTCCAAACACCAGTGACAAACAGACCAAACACCAGTGACATACAGACCAAACACCAGTGACAAACAAACCAAACACCAGTGACAAACATATCAAACATCAGTGACAAACACTCCAAACACCAGTGACAAACAGATCAAACACCAGTGACAAACACTCCAAACACCAGTGACAAACAGATCAAACACCAGTGACAAACAGATCAAACACGCGTGAAAAACACTCCAAACACCAGTGACAAACAGATCAAACACCAGTGACAAACAGATCAAACACCAGTGACAAACACTCCAAACACCAGTGACAAACAGACCAAACACCAGTGACATACAGACCAAACACCAGTGACAAACAAACCAAACACCAGTGACAAACATATCAAACATCAGTGACAAACACTCCAAACACCAGTGACAAACAGATCAAACACCAGTGACAAACACTCCAAACACCAGTGACAAACAGATCAAACACCAGTGACAAACAGATCAAACACGCGTGAAAAACACTCCAAACACCAGTGACAAACAGATCAAACACCAGTGACAAACAGATCAAACACCAGTGACAAACACTCCAAACACCAGTGACAAACAGATCAAACACTAGTGATAAACACTCCAAACACCAGTGACAAACAGATCAAACACCAGTGACAAACAGATCAAACACCCGTGAAAAACACTCCAAACACCAGTGACAAACAGATCAGACGCCAGTGACAAACACTCCAAACACCAGTGACAAACAGATCAAACACAAGTGACAAACACTCCAAACACCAGTGACAAACAGATCAAACACTAGTGACAAACACTCCAAACACCAGTGACAAACAGATCAAACACCAGTGACAAACAGATCAAACACCCGTGAAAAACACTCCAAACACCAGTGACAAACAGATCAGACGCCAGTGACAAACACTCCAAACACCAGTGACAAACAGATCAAACACAAGTGACAAACACTCCAAACACCAGTGACAAACAGATCAAACACCAGTGACAAACAGATCAAACACCCGTGAAAAACACTCCAAACACCAGTGACAAACAGATCAAACACCAGTGACAAACAGATCAAACACCAGTGACAAACAGATCAAACACCAGTGACAAACACTCCAAACACCAGTGACAAACAGATCAAACACTAGTGACAAACAGATCAAACAACAGTGACAAACAGATCAAACACCAGTGACAAACACTCCAAACACCAGTGACAAACAGACCAAACACCAGTGACAAACAGACCAAACAGCAGTGACAAACAGACCAAACACCAGTGACAAACATATCAAACATCAGTGACAAACACTCCAAACACCAGTGACAAACAGATCAAACACCAGTGACAAACACTCCAAACACCAGTGACAAACACTCCAAACACCAGTGACAAACAGATCAAACACCAGTGACAAACACTCCAAACACCAGCTAGAAAAAGGTGCCCCCCCCCTCACACACACAAACAGACACTAACCACCACAAACCCTTTTTTAGACTCTGATTTTGATTTCCAACATGGAGGATGTTCCGCAGCCAGTTTGGAGTGTTGACATGTATTTGTACATTAATAAAATCTACATCCCCCCCTGAAAATGAAATTAGGGAATGTGATGCGATGTGTTGTAATTGGTTACGAATTTATGTATATTTGCTAATGCCCTTGGGACCCGACGCGTGCAAAGTTGGGTTGAAAACGCATTTTTATGTCACTGCAAATAAATACGTGAACATACATGTTCCAACCAGTTTTATATACGTTTATGCAGTCCCGTAACAAACCAGCACACACACACATACACATATACAGGTGTCTGCGGGGCTTGTGGCAGAGTGGACAGCGCTCTGGACTCGTAATCCTAGGATCCGGGTTCAATCCCGGACCTCGTAGGGGGTCTTGTAGCCTGGTGGACAGCGCTCTGGACTCGTAATCCTAGGGGTCCGGGTTCAATCCCGGCGGAAACAAATGTTTCCTTCACCCTGATGCATCTGTTACCTAGCAGTAAATAGGTACGTGGGAGTTAGACAGCTATTACGGGCTGCTTCCTGGGTGTGTGTACTCACCTAGATGTGCTTGCGGGGGAGGAGCTCTGGTTCTTTGGTCCCGCCTCTCATCCGTTAATCAACTGTGTGTGTGTGTGTGTGTGTGTGTGTGTGTGTGTGTGTGTGTGTGTGTGTGTGTGTACGTGTGTGTGTGTGTGTGTGTGGAAACAAATCAGTTCATTGATTGACAGATGAGAGGCGGGTCGAAAGAACAGAGCTCAACCCCCACAAGATCAACTAGGTGAATACACACACACACACACACACACACACACACACACACACACACACACACACACACACACACACACACACACAACTTCACTTGAACACATACACGTACTCTGCAATGCATGTGATATTTGTGTTCGGTTTCTGAGACCAGCAATATGTTCATTGGACGGTGTTCAGAAGAGGCTGTGTGTGAGAGGTCGGTCACGGTTTCTGGCACCGACAATACGTGCGATTGTTGAACAATTTCTGGAGCTGTGTGTGTGTGTGTTTACTCACCTATTTGTGCTTGCAGGATGGAGCATTGACTCTTCGATCCCGCCTTTCGAGCCATCGGTTGTTTACAGCAATGACTCCTGTCATATTTCCCTATCATACCTAGTTTTAAAATTATAAATAGAATTTGCTTCCACAACCTGCTCCTTAAGGGCATTCCATTTTTCTACTACTCTTACGCTATCTTGAGGTTATCTTGAGATGATTTCGGGGCTTTTTAGTGTCCCCGCGGCCCGGTCCTCGACCAGGCCTCCTCCCCCAGGAAGCAGCCCGTGACAGCTGACTAACTCCCAGGTACCTATTTACTGCTAGGTAACAGGGGCATTCAGGGTGAAAGAAACTTTGCCCATTTGTTTCTGCCTCGTGCGGGAATCGAACCCGCGCCACAGAATTACGAGTCCTGCGCGCTATCCACCAGGCTACGAGGCCCCTCGTAAAAGAAACCTTCCTAACATCTCTGTGACTCATCTGAGTTTCCAGTTTCCACCTATGTCCCCTCGTTCTGTTATTATTACGTGGGAACATTTCGCCTATGACCACTGTCAATTCCCAGGAGTATTTTATACGTTCTTATCATATCCCCCCTCTCCCTTCTTTTTTCTAGTATCGTAAGGCTCAGTTTCTTCAGGTACTCTTCATACCCCATCCCTCGCAGCGCTGGGACGAGTCTCGTTGCAAACTTCTGAACCTTTTCCAGTTTCCTTATGTGTTTCTTAAGATGGGGACTCCATGATGAGGCGGCATACTCTAAGACTGGCCTCACGTAGGCAGTGTAAAGCGCCCTAAATGCCTCCTTACTTTGGTTTCTGAATAATGTTCTAACTTTTGCCAGTGTAGAGTACGCTGCTGTCGTTATCCTATTTATATGTGCCTCAGGAGATAGATTAGGTGTTACGTCCACGCCCAGGTCTCTTTCTCGCGTCGTCACAGGTAGGCAGTTCCCCTTCATTGTGTTCTGTCCCTTTGGTCTCCTATCACCTAGTCCCATTTTCATAACTTTACTTTTGCTCGTGTTGAACTCCAGTATCCATTTCTCTGACAATCTCTGCAACCTGTTCAGGTCCTCTTGGAGGATCCTACAATCCTCATCTATGACAACTCTTCCTATCAACTTTGCGTCATCCGCGAACATCGACATATAGGACTCTACGCCTGTAAACGTGTCGTTAACATATATTAGAAATTGAATTGGCCCCAGCACCGATCCTTGAGGTACTCCACCCGTTACTGTTCGCCAATCCGACTTCTCCCCCTTACCTTAACTCTCAGGATCCTTCCTGTTAGGTAGTTCTTTATGTGTGTGTGTGTGTGTGTGTGTGTGTGTGTGTGTGTGTGTGTGTGTGTGTGTGTGTGTGTGTGTGTGTGTGTGTGTGTGTCTGTGTGTGTGTGTGTTCACCTAGTTGTGTTTGCGGGGGTTGAGCTTTCCTCTTTCGGCCCGCCTCTCAGCTGTCAATCAACTGTTTACTAACCACTTTTTTTCCATACACACACACACACACACACACACACACACACACACACACACACACACACACACACACACACACACACACACACACATACACACACACACGCCTAGGTTTGCCACCAGACTAGTACCCGAGCTGAGAGGTATGAGCTACAAGGAGAGACTACGGGAATTAAACCTCACTTCGCTGGAAGACAGAAGAGTTAGGAGGGACATGATCACCACATTCAAGATTCTGAAGGGAATTGATAGGGTAGATAAAGACAGTCTATTAAACACAAGGGGACACAGGTGGAAACTGAGTGCCCAAATGAGCCACAGAGATATTAGAAAGAACTTTTTTAGTGTCAGAGTGGTTGACAAATGGAATGCATTAGGAAGTGATGTGGTGGAGGCTGACTCCATACACAGTTTCAAGTGTAGATATGATAGAGCCCAATAGACTCAGGAATCTGTATACCTGTTGATTGACGGTTGAGAGGCGGGACCAAAGAGCCAGAGCTCAACCCCCGCAAACACAACTAGGTGAGTACTCACACACCCCAGGAAGCAGCCCGTTACAGCTGACTAAATCCCAGGTACCAATTTACTGCTAGGTATCAGGGGCGTTCAGGGCGAAAGAAACTTTGCCCATTTGTTTCTGCCTCGTGTAGGAATCGAACCCGCGCCACAGAATTACGAGTCCTGCGCGCTATCCACCAAGCTATGAGGCCCCTGTGTGTGTGTGTGTGTGTGTGTGTGTGTACTCACCTATATGTACTCACCTATATGTGCTTGCAGGATCGAGCATTGACTCTTGGATCCCGCCTTTCGAGCATCGGTTGTTTACAGCAATGACTCCTGTCCCATTTCCCTATCATACCTGGTTTTAAAATTATGAATAGTATTTGCTTCCACAACCTGTTCCTGAAGTGCATTCCATTTCCCCACTACTCTCACGCTAAAAGAAAACTTCCTTACATCTCTGTGACTCATCTGAGTTTCAAGCTTCCATCCATGTCCTCTCGTTCTGTTACTATTCCGTGTGAACATTTCGTCTATGTCCACTCTGTCAATTCCTCTGAGAATCTTATACGTTCCTATCATGTCCCCCCTCTCCCTTCTTCTTTCTAGTGTCGTAAGGCACAGTTCCCTCAGGCGCTCTTCATACCCCATCCCTCGTAGCTCTGGGACGAGTCTCGTTGCAAACCTCTGAACCTTTTCCAGTTTCATTATATGCTTCATCAGATGGGGACTCCATGATGAGGCGGCATACTCTAAGACTGGCCTTACGTAGGCAGTGTAAAGCGCCCTAAATGCCTCCTTACTTAGGTTTCTGAATGATGTTCTAACTTTTGCCAGTGTAGAGTACGCTGCTGTCGTTATCCTATTAATATGTGCCTCAGGAGATAGATTAGGTGTTACGTCCACCCCCAGGTCTCTTTCACGCGTCGTTACAGGTAGGCTGTTCCCCTTCATTGTGTACTGTCCCTTTGGTCTCCTATCTCCTAGTCCCATTTCCATAACTTTACATTTGCTCGTGTTGAATTCTAGTAGCCATTTCTCTGACCATCTCTGCAATCTGTTCAGGTCCTCTTGGAGGATCCTGCAATCCTCATCTGTCACAACTCTTCTCATCAACTTTGCATCATCCGCAAACATCGACATGTAGGACTCTACGCCTGTAAACATGTCGTTAACATATACAAGAAATAGAATTGGTCCCAGCACCGATCCTTGTGGTACTCCACTTGTTACTGTTCGCCAGTCCGACTTCTCGCCCCTTACCGTAACTCTTTGGCTCCTTCCTGTTAGGTAGTTCCTTATCCATTCTAGGACCTTTCCCCCCACCCCCGCCTGCCTCTCGAGCTTGAACAGCAGTCTCATGTGCGGTACTGTATCAAAGGCTTTTTGGCAGTCCAGAAATATGCAGTCTGCCCAACCATCTCTGTCCTGTCTTATCCTCGTTATTTTATCATAGAATTCCAGAAGGTTTGTTAGGCACGATTTCCCTGTCCAGAACCCATGTTGATGTTTGTTCACAAACCTAATGTTCTCCAGGTGTGCAACCAGTCGTAGCCTAATTATTCTTTCCAGTATTTTACAGGGGATGCTTGTCAGTGATACAGGTCTGTAGTTAAGTGCCTCCTCCCTATCTCCTTTCTTGAAGATCGGCACGACATTTGCCTTCTTCCAGCAACTGGGCAATTCTCCTGACATAAGTGACTCATTAAAGATCATTGCCAGAGGCACGCTGAGGGCCTGTGCTGCTTCTTTTAGTATCCACGGTGATACTTTGTCTGGTCCAACTGCTTTAGTTGCATCTAGAGTTGTCAACTGTTTCATTACCTCCTCTGCTGTCACCTCTATATCTGATAGTCTTTCATCTAGGGTAACCCCTTCCAACAATGGGAGCTGCTCAGGCTCGGTAGTGAACACTCCATGGAAACTGGCATTCAGTGCCTCGCAGATTTCCTTGTCACTTTCAGTATATGCCCCCTCTGTCTTCCTTAGTCTTGTCACTTGGTCGTTCACCGACATTTTTCTTCTTATATGACTGTGTAGTAACTTAGGTTGTTTTTTCGCTTTGATTGCAATATCGTTCTCATAGTCCCTTTCCGATGTTCGTCTTATGTTAATGTAATCGTTCCTAGCTCTGTTGTATCTGCTTCTGTTGTCCTCTGTTCTTTGTCTTCTGTACTTCCTCCACTCCCGCCTGCTGGCCATTTTTGCTTCCTGACACTGTCTATTAAACCATGGGTTATTATATTCCTTCTTATTTTTTCCCTTTACCGTTGGTATAAATCTCTCTTCGGCCTCCTGGCATTTCTGTATGACTAGGTCCATCATATCTTGGACTGTTTTTCCTCTAATTTCTTCCTCCCACTGCACTTCACCCAGATAGTCCCTTATCCTCATATAGTCCCCTTTCCTGTAGTCAGCTCTCCTTTCCCAGATCTCTTGTCCCATGGTCATAATTTTGAATTCCATCATGTAGTCAAAGACTAGGACACAATGGTCACTGGCCCCTAGAGGTATTTCATGCTCTAAATTCTCGATATCTTCTACGTTCTGGGTGAAAATCAGGTCTAATAGGCTCGGTGCATCTCCTCCTCTTTCCCTTGTGTCTTCCTTCACATGTTGTGTCAGGAAATTCCTGTCTATAACATCTACTAATTTTGCTCCCCACGTTTCATCCCCTCCATGGGGATTCCTTGATTCCCAATTTATCTCTCCATGATTTAGGTCCCCCATGATCAGCAGCTTCGCTCTCATTCTGTGGGCTAGTGTTGCTGCCTTCTGCAGTTCATCTATACATGCTTTGTTGTTGTCATCATACTCCTGCCTGGGTCTTCTACTGTTTGGTGGGGGATTGTAGATTACCATAATCACAATCTTCCTCCCATCTACTGTCAGAGTTCCATGTATGAAGCTTGTGCACTCATTGGTAACTCGATTTCCCAGGTCTTCAAACTTCCATTTCCGCTTTATTAGGAGTGCTACTCCCCCTCCCTGTCTCTGTGTCCTCTCTTTTCGTATCACCTGGTACCCTTCAGGAAAGATTGCATCTGAGATCATGTCATTAATTTTAGTTTCCACAATTGCAACTATGTCAGGATCTGCTTCACTCACTCTTTCTTTTATCTCTTCTGCTTTATTAGATACCCCATCAGCATTGGTGTACCAAACCTTGAGATTCTTCATGGAAACTCTTGTACCAGAGTTCTCCCTTTCTCTGGGGGTCTGGGGGGATCTGGGGGATGTCTGGGGGGTGACTGGGGGCAGAGGGGATCTGGGGGGTGTCTGGGGGATGACTGGGGGCGGGGAGGGTCCGGGGGATGTCCGGGGGGATCCAGGGGGTGTCTGGGGGGGGGCCGGGGGGTGTATGGTGTGGGTGTATGTGTGTGTGTGTGTGTGTGTGTGTGTGTGTGTGTGTGTGTGTGTGTGTGTGTGTGTGTGTGTGTGTGTGTGTGTGTGTGTGTGTGTGTGTGTGTGTGTGTGTGTGTGTGTGCACCAAGTTGTATTCACCTAGTTGTTCTTGCGCATGTTGAGCTCTGCTCTTTCGGCCAGCTTCTCAGGTGTCAATCAACTGTAACTAACTACTAACTAATATTATTCGCCCCCCCCCCATACACACCCAGGAAGCAGTTCCGTAACAGCTTTCTGACTCCCAGATACCTACTTACTGCTAGGTAACAGGAGCATCAGGGTGAAAGAGACTCTCCCCATTTGTTTCTGCCTGGTCCGTGAATCGAACCCGGGCCACAGAATTACGAGTCCTACGCGTTGTCCGCTCAGCTACCAGACTCCCCAACGGTGTGTGTGTGTGTGTGTGTGTGTGTGTGTGTGTGTGTGTGTGTGTGTGTGTGTGTGTGTGTGTGTGTGTGTGTGTGTACTCATATATTTGTGCTTTCGGGGGCTGAGCTCTGGCTCGTTGGTCCCGCCTCTCAACTGTCAATCAACTGGTGTGTGTATGTATATGTATGTATATAAAGTATATATGGAAGCTGATCAGAATTACATTTCACCTATGTAAATGCACATTAATGACACTATGTAAAAGACACATCGAACACTTTATGTAGGGCATACGTAAATCTGTCTATCTATGTATTTACGTATGTAGGTTAGCTTAGCATTTTAAAAGCACCGAATCACCTTCTGTGGTTGATTGTTCAATAAACCCTTGAACTATATGTTTAACACTTCTCTAACCCTGTCCATGGAGGACAGAAGAAAATGAATATATGCTGGTTAGCATTGTAAAGGTGTGGCCACGTCTGTGGTAGAAAATAATAATAATAAAAAAAATCAACAGGTGTACAGGTTCTTGAGCCTACTGGGCTCTATCATATCTTCACTTGTAACTGTGTATGGAGTCTGCCTCTCCACATCACTTCCTAATGCATTCCATTTGTCTACTACTCTGACACTAAAAAAGTTCTTTTTAATATCTCTGTGCCTCATTTGGACACTCAGTTTCCACCTGTGTCCCATAGTACGTGTGCCCCTTGTGTTAAATGGCATATCCTTATCTACCCTATAAATTCCTTTGAGAATTTTGTATGTGGTGATCATGTCCTCCCTAACTTCTGTCTTCCAGCGACGTGAGGTTCAACTCCCTTAGTCTCTCCTCGTAGCTCATACCTCTCAGCTCGGGTACTAGTCTGGTGGCAAACCTTTGAACCTTCTCCAGTTTAGTCTTATGCTTGACTAGATATGGACTCCATGCTGGAGCTACATACTTCAGGATTGGTCTGACATATGCGGTATACAAAGATCTAGATGATTCCTTACCAAAGTTTCTAAATGCCGTTCTTATGTTGGCCAACCTGGCATATGCCGCTGATGTTATCCTCTTGATATGAGCTTCAGGGGACAGGTCTGGCGTGATATCAACCCCCAGGTCTTTCTCTCTTTCTCTGACTCTTGAAGAATTTCATCTCCTAAATGATACCTTGTATTTGGTCTCCTGCTCCTTATACCTATCTTCATTACATTACATTTGCTTGGGTTAAACTCTAACAACCATTTGTTCGACCATTCCTGCAGCTTGTACAGGTCTTCTTGAAGCCTCATGCTGTCCTCCTCTGTCTTAATCCTTCTCATAATTTTGGCGTCGTCAGCAAACATTGAGTGGAATGAGTCTATACCCTCTGGGAGATCATTTACGTATATCAGAAACAGGATAGGTCCGAGTACAGAACCCTGTGGGACTCCACTGGTGACTTCACGCCAATCTGAGGCCTCACGCCTCACTGTAACTCTCTGCTTCCTATTGCTTAGGTACTCCTTTATCCACTGGTGCACCCTACCAGTTACTCCTGCCTGTTTCTCCAGCTCATGGATCAACCTTTTATGGTGTACTGTGTCAAAGGCTTTCCGACAGTTAAAAAAAAATGCAGTCCGCCCATCCTTCTCTTTCTTGCTTAATCTTTGTCACCTGATCGTAGAATTCTATTAAGCCTGTAAGGCAAGATTTACCCTCCCTGAACCCATGTTGATGGGTTGTCACGAAGTCTCTTCTCTCCAGATGTGTTACTAGGTTTTTTCTCACAATATTCTCTATCACCTTGCATGGTATACAAGTTAAGGACACTGGCCACTGGCCTGTAGTTCAGTGCCTCTTGTCTGTCACCCTTTTATGTATATTGGGACTACATTAGCCGTCTTGCATATTTCTGGTAGGTCTCCCGTTTCCAGTGACCTACTATACACTATGGAGAGTGGCAAACAAAGTGCTCCTGCACACTCTTTCAATACCCATGGTGAGATTCCGTCCGGCCCAACAGCTTTTCTCACGTCCAGCTCCAATAGGTGCTTCTTGACCTCATCTCTTTTAATTCCGAACCTTTCCAAGGTCGCCTAGTTTGCTGCCACCTCTTCTAGCGCCGTTACTGCTCCCTGTTCTATTGTAAAGACCTCCTGGAACCTTTTGTTGAGTTCTTCACGCTCCTCTTTGTCATTCTCTGTGTACCTGTCCTCACCCGTCCTAAGTTTCATCACCTGTTCCTTCAGTGTTGTCTTCCTCCTGATGTGACTGTGTAGTAGCTTTGGTTCGGTCTTGGCTTTATTAGCTATATCATTTTCATACCTTTTCTCAGCTGCTCTTCTCACACTAACATACTCTTTCCTGGTTCTCTGGTATCTCTCTTTACTTTCTGGGGTTCTGTTATTACGGAAGTTCCTCTACGCCCTTTTGTTCAGCTCCTTTGCTTTCATATATTCTCTATTAAACCACGGATTCTTCTTTTGCTTCTCTGTTTTTTCCTGTCGGGCTGGGACAAACCTGCTTACTGCCTCCTGACATTTTTGGGTGACATAGTCCATCATGTCTTGTACGGACTTGGTTCTGAGTTCTGTGTTCCATTGTATATCCTTTAGGAATTTATTCATCTCCTCATAGTTTCCCTTTCGGTACGCGTGTTTGTGTGTGCGAGAGAGAGATCAGGGCCTGGTATCTGTGGCCTGGTACGTGTGATTGGTGTTTGGTTTCTAGCTCAGGACAGATGTGATTGATGGATTAGTACCAAATATATTTTCACAAAATTTCCTAATCCTCATATAAATTATCAATTATCCCCCAAATTAACCAATCACTACCTAACTTGTCAATTATTATCTATCTTGTCAATCCTCAACCCAACTTATCAATACAAGGCAACTTCTGCAATATAATAATTGGGGTAAAAATTTTCTTTCCTTTTTCTTGCTATATTGTAAAAATTATGCGTTAATGTCTGCCAGATAAACAAAAAAAGTATTTGATACTTTGTCACTTGTGTTATCCCGTCTTGAGTACTGCTCAATACTCCCTTCCCCCTTCAGAGCGGGAGAGATTGCTGAAATAGAGGGAATACTGAGAACATATACGGCACGCATGGACGAGATAAAACACCTAAATTATTGATATAATCTCAAAGCTCTCCAAATGTTCTCCCTGAAAAGGATACAAGAGATATATCAAATAATATACACATATACAATATTGGAGGGCCAGGTACCAAATCTACACAGTAAAATAACATTATCATACTGGAGTGAACGATATGGAAGAAAATGCAGAACAGAACCAGTGAAGAGCAGAGGTGCCATAGGCACCATCAGAGAACACTGTATAAACATCCGAGGTACGCGGCTGTTCAACACCCTCCCAGCGAGCGTAAGAAATATTGCCGGAACAACCGTGGACATCTTCAAGAGAAAAAAATATAGTTTTCTTCAAGAAGTGCCTGACCAATCTGGCTGCGGTGGATATGCAGATCGCTCCAAGCAACAGCCTGGTGGACCTAGCTCTCACAAGTCAAGCCTGGCCTCGGGCCGGGCTTGGGGAGTAGAAGAACTCCCAGAACCCCATCAAGGAAGAAGTTTGATGACAGTAGTGAAGTATCAGCTACTGAGGAGCTGTCAGTGGGGGAGGAAGATGATGCAAGTCAGCCACACACTGTACATGGCAGACGTAGATCCATGTATTAATGTATGATGAATAGATTAGACACTTTAAAGCACTAGAATCACCTTCTGCAAATGATTGCTCAACAAATCACTGAACTGTGTGTTTAACAGGTCTCTAATCCTGGAGGACAGAATTTTTTTATGTGATGGTTAGCATTGTAAATGTGTGGCCACGTCTGTGGTAGAAAATAATAATAATAAATGAAACTGTGTATATCTCCCTCCCCAGCCCCTATGATGGGGTGAGTCCCCCCCACCCCTGCCCACCCCAGCCCCTATGATGGGGTGAGTCCCCCCCCTGCCCACCCCAGCTCCTATGATGGGGTGAGTCCCCCCCCTGCCTACCCCAGCCCCTATGATGGGGTGAGTCCCCCCCCTGCCCACCCCAGCCCCTATGATGGGGTGAGTCCCCCCCCCTGCCCACCCCAGCCCCTATGATGGGGTGAGTCCCCCCCCCCCTGCCCACCCCAGCCCCTATGATGGGGTGAGTCCCCCCCCCTGCTCACCCCAGCCCCTATGATGGGGTGAGTCCCCCCCCCTGCCCACCCCAGCCCCTATGATGGGGTGAGTCCCCCCCTGCCTACCCCAGCTCCTATGATGGGGTGAGTCCCCCCCCTGCCCTCCCCAGCCAACATGATGGGGTGAGTCCCCCCTGCCCTCCCCAGCCACCATGATGGGGTGAGTCCCCCCTGCCCTCCCCAGCCACCATGATGGGGTGAGTCCCCCCCTGCCCTCCCCAGCCAACATGATGAGGTGAGTCCCCCCCTGCCCTTCCCAGCCCCTATGAAGGGGTGTGTCCCCCCCCCTGCCATCCCCAGCCACCATGATGGGGTGAGTCCCCCCCTGCCCTCCCCAGCCCCTATGATGGGGTGAGTCCCCCCTGCCTACCCCAGCTCCTATGATGGGGTGAGTCCCCCCCTGCCCACCCCAGCGCCTATGCTGGGGTGAGTCACCCCCTGCCCACCCCAGCTCCTATGATGGGGTGAGTCCCCACCCCAGCCCCTATGATGGGGTGAGTCACCCCCTGCCCACCCCAGCCCCTATGATGGGGTGAGTCCTCCCCCCCTGCCCCTATGATGGGGTGAGTCCCCCCCCCCTCTGTCCGCCAAGGGTCCAGAGAGACAGACAGAATGAAAATACTCTGCAAAGAGTGGTAAAGAGATATACAAAAATACACACAGACAGAAACAGGAATGAGGCAGACCTCAAGGGTCAGGAAGAGTGGCCGCCCAAAATAAGAAAGACGGAGACTGCAAATGTACGACTGCCGTCGAGAGAGACAGAGACTAAGAGACAGGAGAACGCAGGTGTGACAGAACTCTCTCTCTCACTCTCTCTCCCTCTCTCTCTCTCCCTCTCTCTCTCTCTCTCTCTCTCCCTTCTCTCTCATCTCTCTCTCTCTCCCCCTTCGCTCTCATCTCTCTCATCTCTCTCATCTCTCTCTCTCTCTCATCTCTCTTATCTCTCTCTCTCTCTCATCTCTCTCATCTCTCTCTCTCTCTCCCCCCCTTCTCTCTCACACTCTCCCTCCCCCCTCTATCTCTCTCATAGAGAGAAAACATGACAGGGAGGCTAACTCGGGGAAGCAACCGCAGAGAGACCAACATGGTAGGGACATACTCAGAGGACGGGGAGGAACAGGAAGCCTGGATTAGGGGGAACATTCCAGCAAATGTGGGAGGAATTCAGTGAAGGACTAAGCGTAATGAGGGAGACAGTAAGCAACCTGCAGGATGAACTAAGGGCAGCAAAGGAGGAGATAAGAAGCCTGAAAGAGACTCCTCCACAATACCAGACACAAACCATCCCTCAGGGAGATGGTGATGCTACTGTCGAGGGGACTTCTATAAAACAGCCCTCATATGCAGCATTGCTTATAAAGAGCCCTGAAGCTAGGTCTGCAGTTAGGGAAGTTGCCATGGAAGTGGCTTCTTCTCAGGAAGCAGCTAGATGTACTAGCCAGCTGATAGAGCGAAAAAGAGCATTAGTAATAGTAGGCATTAAGGAGCAAACAGGGACTGGTCCAGTGGAAAGGAGAGACAAGGACAAAAACGAAGATCCTTAAAGGGGTAAAGATGGAAAGGTCTGACCAAAATACTGAAAGGTTTTCAGGATCGGACGGTACAACAAGGACAGAGACCGAGCGATAAAGGTTGTATTCAAGAGCGAGAGAACAAAAGAGAACTTGTTAGCAAGGAAGAGCGGACTAGCAAATGTACAGAAGTTCAAAAGAGAATTCCTGCAGAGGGGTATTACAAGGGACGAGAGAATGAGGGCAGCAGCCGCGAGGAGGGAGCGAAGGGAGAAAGAAAGAAATCAGGGAGCCACAACCCTGAGCCCTACAATCCCAAAAGGGAGCGGGGAACCCTCCACAAGCAGCTCAACAGACACAGTGAGAGAAGCACCTCTCTCATCCTCCACCCAATAGATGCCCTACCTGCCAAAACCCCTGGTGCCCAAGGTGCCCACCTTGGGCACCCTCCCCCTACTCCCCACTCCCCAGGATCTCCTTTCTCCCCCCCACCCTTCCAAGCCCTCCCTAATCCCCCATGCCTTCCCTTCTCCCCCTCCCCAAGCCCTCCATTCTCCCCGCCCCCCTAAACCCTGCAGTATCCTCCACCCTCCTGAGCCCTTCCTTCTCCCCCACTCTCCTCAGCCCTCCTTCTTCCTCATCCCACTCAGCATTCCCTTTCCCTCAACCTCCTCTCCCCCCAAGCTCTCCTTCCCCCCCAACCCCCCATTCCCTCCCAAACCTCCAAGCCCTCCCTCCTCCCATACTCCCCCAAGCCTCCCCTTCTCCCACATTCTCCAAAGCCTCCCCGTCTCACCCCACTTCCCCAAGCCTACCCGTCTCACCTCCCCCCCTCCCGAAGTACGCTTTTCTCTCCAACCCCCCCAAGCCCTCCCTCCTACACCACCCTCCCCGTAACAGATCCTTCCAGCCCCCTCACACCCCAGACCCCCCAGGTCCCCCTTCATAGGCCCCCCCCATCCCGGTCCCTCCCTGTTTCCCTGCTTCAGAGGAAGCAATAGGATCTGAGAAAGGACAGAAGAGACTCAGCTTCAGGGTGATGTACTCGAAAATAGATGGGATTACCAGCAAGGAAAGTGAACTTCAGGAAAGAGCACAAGAAGTGAATCCAGATGTAATCGGACTCATTGAAACAAAACTCTGAGAAATCATAACGAATGCAGTGTTTCCCCAGGACTACACTGTAGTAAAGAAAGAAAGGGAAGGAAGTGGAGGTAGAGAGGCACTACTAATGAGAAAGGAATGGAGTTTGAAAGAGATGGTTATCCCGGGCTGCGAGGGATTCAGAGACTACATAACAGGCACCATGACATTGGGAGGACCAAAAGTAGTCGTAACAGTGATATATAACCCTCCACCAAATGAGAGAAGACGAAGGCATAGCCCATGCTGCTTGGAACTTTTTGTTCCAGGTAGCGAATCTTAAATAACAACAACAACCAAGGCAAGAGTATGACAACAACAACATGGCAGTTAATTAACACTATAATTGAGAAGGCAGCCTCTGCTGCCTGTAGAAACAGATCCCACCTGCTCATCATGGGGGACTTCAATCATGGAAGGATTGACTGGGAGAACAAGGTACTGCATGGAGGTGAGGATACATGGAGAGCCAAACTAACGGAGGTGGCGACAAGACACTTTCTACGCCAACATGTCAGGGAACCCACTAGGATTAGAGGAAACGATGAATCAGCGAGACTCGACCTAGTCTTCACTCTGAACGACTCCGACATAAGAGAAATCGGCTTTGAGGCCCCAGTAGGAATGAGCAACCACAGTGTACTGGCATTTGAGTATCTGGTTGAGGAAGGGTTATTGGACTCGAGGAGGGGTACTGAAAACAAAAGGCTGGCATTCCGAAAGGGAAACTATGAGGAGATAAGAAAATTTCTAACAGATATATCATGGGAAACAGAGCTCAAGGGAAAGACGGCACAAGACATGATGGACTACATCACGCACAAGTGCAAGGAAGCAGCAAACAAGTTTGTCCCATTCCAAAAGGAAAACAATGAAATGAAGATGAGACACCCATGGTTTAATCAGAGATGTAGGCTAGCTAAGCAGCAAAGTAATAGGGCGTGGAGAAACGATAGGAATAACAGGACACCAGAGAGCAGAGAAAGATACCAGAGTGCCAGGAATGAATATGTCAGGATGAGAAGAGAGGCAGAAAAACAATACGAAAATGACATCGCAAACAAGGCAAAGACTCAACCTAAATTGCTGCACAGTCACATCAGGAGAAAAAGAACAGTAAGGGAACAGGTTATGAAATTAAGGGTAGAGGTAGAAGAATACCTAGGAGTAATGACATAATAACAGTCAAACAGTTTGGTTTTCGAACAGGAAGATCCTGTGCAAGAGATACATAGCTTTTATGATAGAGCCACAGAAATACTACAGGAAAAAGATGGTTGGGTCAACTGTGTCTATCTGGACCTAAAAAAGGCTTTTTATAGAGTCCCACACAAGAGACCGTTTTGGAAACTGGAACATGTTGAAAGGGTGACAGGGAGACTTCTGACATGGATGGAAAATGTTCTGACAGACAGATGAGGGCAGTCATCAGAGACAATGTATCTGACTGGAGGAGTGTTACTAGCGGAGTACCACAGGGATCAGTTCTTGCACCAGTGATGTTCATCGTCAACATAAACCATCTACCAGAAGGAACACAGAATTATATGAACATGTTTGTGGACGATGCTAAGATACTGAGGAACATATGAGACGCAGACGATTGTAATGCACTTCAAATTGATCTACATAAAATTAGTGCTTGGAGCGTCAAGTGGCAAATGGAATTCAATATGAATAAATGTCATGTTATGTAATGTGGAATCGGAGAAAATAGGCCACACACGACTAACAAATTATAAGGAAAGGAATTACAGAACTCTAATAAAGAACGAGACCTAGGGGGGGGGGGGGAAGTTTGATAGTAAGCTGTCGCCAGAAGAACACACCAACAACATTGTGAGAGGAGCGTATGCGTCACTTTCCAACTTCAGACTTGCTTTTAATTATATGGATGATGAAATACTAAAAAAAACTGTTCATGACTTTCGTGAGACCAAAATTGAAATATGCAGCAATTGTATAGTGCCCAAATCTCCAGAAGTACATCAGTTAACTGAAAGAGGTGCAACGGCATGCTACAAAATGGCTTCCGGAAGTGAAAAAACATGAGTTAGGAGGAGACACACACACACACACACACACACACACACACACACACAACAGGGCCTCTCGGCTGACTTGACAGCGCTCTGAATTCGTAGTAATAAGGGCCCAGGTTCGAGTCCCGGCATAGGCAGAAACAAATGGGCAGATTTTTTCCTCCCTGGTGCACCTGTTCACCTATCAGTAAATAAGTATCTGGGAGTTAGACAGCTACTACGGGCTGCTTCCTGGGGATGTGTGTGTGTGCGCGCGTGTGTTAAAGAGAAATATATGTAGTAGAAAGAATAGTGGAAATAATAAATTGGCTAAAAAGGCGGGGTCCAAGAAGTAAAAGCCTGCATATACAAATAGTAAACACACACACACATACACACTCTGGAAATAGGAGAGCTACCAGAAGGCTGGAAGACAGCTTATGAAGTCCCAATATGCAAAAATGGAAGATAGGAGCCACTGAACGAAAGTGTGTAGAGTGCATTTCTCGGGGAAGTTCAAGGAAGGAAGTTCGATCCTCGGATTCCTTCTATATTTTATCGGTATCACCCAACGAGATACAGAAGACAAAAACGTTGTAATTAATCATAGATCTCTAACTGTTGATCCACGGTTGGAATAATTCTGTAGGAATCTTTTGCGTGATGGAGAGAGTATTTAGTGAAATGTTACGCGTAGATTCCGTGGACATTTTGCGACATGCTGATTTGACATTATATAACCCATCATAATGAGACAGACATTGCAGCCAAATTAGCGTGTAACAAGCTTGAAGTTGAATTAGATCTAGGTATCCCCATCTCTGCTGTCAAAACTGTATTGGTCCAAACATTCAGATCTGATAGGAAAGAACTTACTGATTCCCAACGACCTGAAAGTACTAGTATAAAAAGCTATGATTTGTTCAGATCTGAAACCTATATCTATGGACAGCACAAAACGTCCACTAGACTGTGCGACACAGTGGTTGCAAGGATCAGGTTGGGTTACCGTTACCTGTGGCAGGTGGCTGCAGGTGACGGATCTCCCAATCCTGAGCACTCCAGTTGCAAACTCTGTGAGCAGGAACTACGGCACGATCTCCCACACTACATCACTGAATGCCCAGTTATTAGACCTTTCAGACCAGTTGGCATGAGGTACCTGGAGCTTTGCAATTACTTTATTCACTCTCGTATTCGTGAAGATATCCTCACAGTATACCCAAAATTTGCCAGTGCAGGCTACTAAACACATGGCTCTGTATGACTAACCATCCTGCGAGATGGGGACTTGTATTACCACTGCTACCTTATTCAATCTTGTGTTGTTGATATTCTCAAAATGCATCCGGAGTCTGCCAGTGCAGACCGCTTATCACATGCCTCTGTATGACTAACCATCCTGTGTGATGGGGATTTCTTAGCATCACCTAGTTAGCTTTTTTGACACACTGTACTCCACTTCATATAGTCTAGGGTAGCTGCACTAATGCAGATGTACCTAATGTATCCGGACCTGTTCTCTCTCGATAAATGAAATGTCTTTGTACCAGTTTCTAAACACATTCTATAAAAATAATACATTTTTATTGGAAACCAGTATTAGTCTTAAGGAATTTAGTGAGTTGAATTTTTTTTTACGCATTTGCATAATGTGAAGCCATGAATGTGGTTGGGATATTTCCCTTCAACCCAAGGGCGCAGCCCAAGGTGAGGAAACTGGTGGGGAGTTTCCCCTTTAACCTAACGGAAAACTGAAGCTACAAAAATCCGGCTGGAGGTCTCCCTTCAACCAGACTGAAGGAGACGGTCTTACGAACACCCACACTCTCTCAAGCAAGCAGTAGTCCTCCTCGCCCAAAAAACCTTTCTGCAAGAGCTTAATTTCATCATTTCCATCCTTGATTTTCATTGCTCTCTGAATTAGCTCAAATTTTCGCAAACGAGAGCGACGTTTACCCTTCCCGTTATGACCTTCTCTTCCTCTCCCTCTCCCTCTCCCTCTCTTTCTCTCTCTCTCTCTTTCTCTCTCTCTCTCTCTCTCTCTCTCTCTCTCTCTCTCTGTCTCTCTGTCTCTCTCTCTCTCTCTCTCTCTCTCTCTCTCTCTCTCTCTCTCTCTCTCTCTCCACCGTCTTCCCCCCTCTCATTAACCCCATTCCTTCCCTCTCTGTAACTCAGCCTCCCCTCACACCAGCTTTGCGCGTTCTCTCTATCTCCCCTTCCGTTCTCATTCACGCTGTTATCAATTTCCTCTCCCCCTTCCTCTTCCAATTATTGTCTCTCGTATTTCTTCTTAATTCTCGCAATTCCCATTCACGGATTCTTTGCCAACTATCTCCTCTATTTTGACGCCTCCCCCCCCCTCCTCCACCTGCATTATCTGTTTTGCTTCCCGTCTCACCATTACCTGTCCGTCTTGGTCACGTCTCTCCCTGTCTCATTACTACACATTCTGTCCAGCCGCCGCCTCCCTGTCCCAACAAAGGCATCCTGTATCGATATTAGGTCAATAGGATTACCAAAATCTCCGACAATTCACCTGATTTGCCTTTCTCTTCTCTTTTTGTCTTATTTTCTCTCTCTACTTTCTCTCTATTCTCTTACTTTACTTTCTTCCTCCTTTATATATATTTTCCTTCCTCTTCCTCCGCAATAAAGAGTTTGTCTCCCTCTTCTATTTCCCCTCTATCCTATTTAATTCTTCTGTAACCCATTCCCATCTTCGTTCTCTCCTGAGTTATTCTTTCTCTTACTGTCTCCTTCTCCTCTTCCTTCTTCCCTTCCATGGAATTCCTCTTCCTCCTCCTCTTCCTACGCTACTTTATTCTTTCTATCGTAGTTGAGGGTAAACTCTACTTATTATTTGAAGCAAATATTACTAGCAAAAACAAGGGAACCGAGTTATTGCATTGGACTCCAACATGTTCGGAAGGTGATAGAGTTTATGCTCGATCCTGCAAGCACGTCTAGATGAGAGCCACTCGCGAACATCGCTTTCAATCATCAACATCACCACCAATCCTAAACATTGCCAACAATCTCCAACATCATCACCACATCCAAACATCGTTACCAATCCCCTTCATCGCAACTAATCACCCTAACATTAACAACAGAACCTAACATCACTAAAACTTTCCACCATCACTACCAATCCCAAATATCACTAATCCGCATAATAATCATTACTCCCCAATATCACCACCTAACCTAAACATCAGCTCCACTCCCAACATCACCAGAACTAACCCCACTCTCACAGCCCAGATGTGGTTGGGGGCACCATTCCTTCCTCCCGTCCCATCTCAAATCCTTATCCTGACCCTGTCCCAGTGCTATATGGTTGTAATGGCTTGGCGCTTTCCCTTGATAATTCCTTCCTTCACAGCCCAGATGTCACTACCAGATCCCAACATCATCACCATTTTCTATGTTTACCACCATTCAGCCATGACATGACAGGTTCTCAACATCACTACAACATTCACAGATCACCACCATCATTCATAGATCAACGTCGCTATTCCCCAATAACACCTCAACAGATGTAGAATGTAGAATACAATCTTACTTTCAATCCAGTCGTAGTTGTGTTGTAGTTCCTTTTAAGTAACAGGATTCATTTTGTATTGATAAATTAAAATGACTAGGCAGTGATGTTCCTGTAAAGTATTTTGAAAAGCATCTTGGGGCATATAATTTTTTCAAAGAGTCAACTGGTCCATTAATTTTCTAATGTTATTAGAGACCAAAACGTTAGACAAAAATGTCATTATGAGTAAATTTAGTCCTCTTGATGGTCGAAAGAAGACCAAGAAGACCAGAGTCAGTTGGTCGTAAGAAGAGTCAATGTCTAAGCCTTTATTATGTGACCTGTGACCTTGAAAATACCGATCCTGATAAGCTTCATTGTGAATGGAGGAAATGTTCAAGACGAATCCTGAATGTCCACAACCACACTTGAAGAAATTGTTTACACACGAATGACGTCCTTTTGTCTGAAAGGACTCACCCATCCAGCAAAGTTAATAAAAACTATTTTTGTTTTTCAGGCACTCATTTGTCACTGGTCACTCCAACTTTTCCACAAATATGAACGTAACTGTCAGGAAATACAACTTAAGAATGAGTGACATGCATTATGTTGCAGCAGGAATACATTGATGGAATACAACAAGTAGTCAGCAGAGACAGCAGGGAGTCCTGCCAGCTAGATCAATAGAGTTTTAAAGGAATTACTGTCACAAAGAGAAAACTTACTGGCAGGTATTTTCAGTCATATGAAAGTCAGATCTATGTTTGCATGAACTGTGTCTTGGTGAGTGATTTTATCCGGGTTAGCCCCAGAATCTGTTGAGTGAGAGTGCTCAGCGTGTGATTTTTTTTTATAAAGTCATTGAATGATTAGTTTATATAAATCATTTAAATAGTATTTTTATTCATGGTATGATGTTTTTAGACTTTCTCTTAGGTACGTAATTCACTGTAAACCTATGTAAACTAACCCAACTATAAGTTACTAACTAAACATTTATGAGTAAAATTTTTATATTTAAATTTATATTACTCCAATGTATCACTAAAACATCCTATTCACACCACCACCCCCATTTCCCATTACCCTCAACCCGCCAGCACATTGATATCAAAACGATCCTTAAACCCATATCCTTGAAGTCCTATATACACTAAAATCTCCTCTCTAGAAAATTCCTGTATCTATTATTTCCTAAACCTGTTACACGTTGTATTCCTCCTCGTACAAGTGTGCACTACAGGCCAGCTAAAGCTTGCTTCACCAGTCACTGAAGTCCCACACTCGCGCGCACTCTCACTACCCACAAATTATTCTCACACCTACGTGGTTTTACATGCCCCTACTCCCACATGCCCCTACTCCCACATGCCCCCTACTCCCACATGCCCCTACTCCCACATGCCCCCTACTCCCACATGCCCCTACTCCCACATGCCCCCTACTCCCACATGCCCCCTACTCCCACATGCCCCTACTCCCACATGCCCCCTACTCCCACATGCCCCTACTCCCACATGCCCCCTACTCCCACATGCCCCCTACTCCCACATGCCCCTACTCCCACATGCCCCCTACTCCCACATGCCCCTACTCCCACATGCCCCCTACTCCCACATGCCCCTACTCCCACATGCCCCCTACTCCCACATGCCCCTACTCCCACATGCCCCCTACTCCCACATGCCCCCTACTCCCACATGCCCCTACTCCCACATGCCCCCTACTCCCACATGCCCCTACTCCCACATGCCCCCTACTCCCACATGCCCCCTACTCCCACATGCCCCCTACTCCCACATGCCCCTACTCCCACATGCCCCTACTCCCACATGCCCCTACTCCCACATGCCCCCTACTCCCACATGTCCCTACTCCCACATGCCCCTACTCCCACATGCCCCTACTCCCACATGCCCCCTACTCCCACATGCCCCCTACTCCCACGTGCCCCTACTCCCACATGCCCCCTGCTCTCACATGCCCCCTACTCCCACATGCCCCTACTCCCACATGCCCCCTACTC
>NC_091197.1:18218566-18233566 GCF_040958095.1 Procambarus clarkii | reverse complement strand
TTCAAGATACGTCAGTCTACCAGGAGGACAGGCAGGAAAGGCCGACTTGTGGACTTCGTGTCGCTCCTGAAATTTGGAACGACCTGAGACAGCGTAGGCCAGGTCGACGGCTATTGTTTACAAATTCTGAAGTGTTGCCGTTGTTGTTGTTAAAGACTCGCTACCCGGAACAGAGTTCCAAGCAGCACGGGCTACGGTGAGCCCGTAGTGCCTTAATTGAAGTGTTGCCATCACGTAATTATCATCAAAATGTCATTAGCCAAACATAGATGTAAATATTGTCCAGTAAATGCGTGATACTCTCCACTCTGTGTTTAGTATTAAGCCCACCTTTGTTTTTGTTTTTCTGGCACCTTGTAAAATGTTTACCTGGGTTTCTGAATCGAGTACGAAGCCATCTGAGCTTGAGCTACGACACGGCAAGTTACACCACGTCGAGGTTCACCTGGCTGCGGCGTGTGTCAGCTAGTTTGGCTACCTTGAGAGAGAGAGCGAGAGAGAGAGAGAGAGAGAGAGAGAGAGAGAGAGAGAGAGAGAGAGAGAGAGAGAGAGAGAGAGAGAGAGAGAGAGAGAGAGAGGTGTGTGTGTGTGTGTGTGTGTGTGTGTGTGTGTGTGTGTTCTTGTTGTGTTACGGGCTCTGGTGAAGGTGTGAAGCCTCTGTGGCCTGATAGTCGGGAAGAGAGTGAGGCGCCCAGAGGACCATAGACCTTACTCCACTCTTCACGGGGTACAAGGCCGGCTCTTATTACAGACGTGTAATTACCAAAGTTTGTTTACATAAGTGTAATTACCTAAGTGTAATTGCAGGATGAGAGTTACGCTCGTGGTGTCCCGTCTTCCCGTTACTCTCTGTCGTAAAACGCTCTGTTGTGTGTGTGTGTGTGTGTGTGTGTGTGTGTGTGTGTGTGTGTGTGTGTGTGTGTGTGTGTGTGTGTGTGTGTGTGTGTGTGTGAGTGTGTGTGTGTGTATTCACCTAGTTGTATTCACCAAGTTGTTCTTGTGGGGGTAGAGCTCAAGTCTTTCGGCCCGCCTCTCAACTGTCAATCAATCAACTGTAACTTACTACTAACTAATGTTTTTTTTTTTACACACACACACACACACACACACACACACACACACACACACACACACACACGCGCGCGCGCGCGCGCGCACGCACGCACGCACGCACGCACGCACGCACACACACACACACACACACACACACACACACACACATATTGATAGAATTCTACGATCAGGTGACAAAGATTAAGCAAGAAAGAGAAGGATGAGCGGACTGCATTTTTTTGGACTGTCGGACAGCCTTTGACACAGTACCACATAAAAGGTTGATGCATAAGCTGGAGAAACAGGCAGGAATAACTGGTAGGCCGCTCCAATGGATAAGGGAGTACCTAAGCAATAGGAAGAAGAGTGTTACAGTGAGGGGTGAGACCTCAGATTGGCGTGAAGTCACCAGTGGAGTCCCACAGGGCTCTGTGCTTGGACCTATCCTGTTTCTGATATACGTAAATGATCTCCCAGAGGGTATAGACTCATTCCTCTCAATGTTTGCTGACGACGCCAAAATTATGAGAAGGATTAAGACAGAGGATGACAGCTTGAGGCTTCAAGAAGACCTGGACAAGCTGCAGGAATGGTCGAAAAAATTGCTGTTAGAGTTTAAACCAAGCAAATGTAATGTAATGATTATAGGGGTAGGAAGCAGGAGACCAGATACAAGGTATCATTTGGGAGATGAGACACTTAAAGAGTCAGAGAGAGAGAAAGAGCTGGGGGTTGATATCACGCCACACCTGTCCCCTGAAGCTCATATCAAGAGGATAACATCAGCAGCATATGCCAGGTTGGCTAACATAAGAACGGCCTTTAGAAACTTGTGTAAGGAATCTTTCAGAACATTATATACCACATATGTCAGACCAATCCTGGAGTATGCGGCTCCAGCATGAAGTCCATATCAAGTAAAGCATAAGACTAAACTGGAAAAGGTTCAAAGGTTTGCCACCAGACTAGTACCCGAGCTGAGAGGTATGAGCTACGAGGAGAGACTACGGGAATTAAACATCACTTCGCTGGAAGACAGAAGAGTTATTGGGAGTAGTAGGGAGTAAGAGCCACAGGCTCCTTTTTTTTTGGGGGGGAGAGGACCCCTGTGGACTGTAAGAGCCAGCGGCTCCTTTTTTTTTCAGGCCGGAGGATCCCTGTGGACTGTAAGAGCCAGCGGCTCCTTTTTTTTTTCTGGGAAATATCCCGCGTGTTAGCCAGGGTTTCAGGTAAATTTTTGTCAGTCACTGATTTTAGAAGTTGTTAAAGTTCTTATGATGTAAATAATGTCATACGAGTTTGTTAAAGTTCTTATGAGAAAAATAATTTCCGAGACTTAGAAGTTTGTTAAGGCCTTATGGGACAAATTCAAGTAACGTGTGTAGCACTTTAGGGCTTCCAGGAGAACTCTACGGACATATTTTACATGTTTTCAACTTACAAAATCGTCTATGTAAGCCTTAGTTATTCATATAAATTTAGAAAATCACCTGTGTAAGTCATTGTTTTCAGGGTTTCGTACATCACACCCCCCTCCCTCCCCCCCTTACCTCGCAATCTGTCGCCTCACCTGTGTTTACTTTACGCCCGGTCAGCCAGACCTCTTATCTTATGTTATCTTCTCATAATATCTGGACCGTCCCTCCTCTCTCTCTCTCTCTCCTTTCATTCAGTTCAACTATTTTCCAACATCGTATGTTTGCTCCTTTTCATTAAGCAAGTCAGTATGTTTGCTCCTTTTCATTAAGCAAGTCAGTTTTACACAAATAAATCATGTTAGTAAGCAAGTTCTAGCTCACGTTCCCCACCTTAGTCCCCTGTCGTATAATGAATACTATCATTCCAATCCCTCTAAAATTTAAAAATAATCATATTTCAAATGTAGTTCAATACAGTAATTTAGTTACCAAGCTCCAGCTCTTGTCCTCCGCCTTAGCTCTCTCTCGTATCTTCGTTAGTATCAGTCCAATTTCCCTGAAATTTCTACCCTCTGTATTTCAGACATAGTTTAGTAAATGCAAACAATTATCAAACTCTAGCTCTTGTCCCCAGCTTAGTTCATTTGTACAAAATCATTAGTAACAGTCCAAATTCCCTGAGATTTTTAGCCTCTGTATTTCAGACACCATAAATAAGATCAAAACAGTTACCAAGCTCCAGCTCTTGTCCTCCGCCTTAGTTCTCTTTCATATCTTTGTAAATAAACCACCAATTTCCCTGAAATTTCTACCCTCTGTATTTCAGACACCGTAAATAAAATCAAGTCAGTTATCGAGCTCCAGCTCTCGTCCCCGCCTTAGTTCTCCTTCGTATCTTTGTAAATAACCCATCAATTTCCCTAAAATTAAAAGCAGACATACTTCAAAGTTAGTAAATAAAATCAAGTCAGTTATCGAGCTCCAGCTCTCGTCCCCCACCCTCTTCCACCCTCAAGTCTTTGTAAATAAACCATCAATTTCCCTGAAATTTTTTACCCTCTGTATTTCAGACATAGTAAATATGAAGTAAACAATTATAAAACTAGCTCTTGTCCTCTGTCCAAGCTCACTTTTGTAAAATCATTACTCTCAGTCCAAATCACCCAACTACATTTTCAGACATAGTAAATAAAAACCAGTTCAGTTATCAAGTTTCAACTCTTGTGCCCCAGCTTAGTTCATTTGTACAAGTTCTTTATTTTCCAACTAAATCACCCTGAGATTTAAGATCACCGTATTTCTAACGTAGTAAAATTAATCGGGGCATTAACCAAGCTCCATTTCCTCAGCCTTAGATCATCAGACATAAATATATTCGATCAAGTCCCTCTCCAGCCTATCTGTTTATCAGAGTATTTACTTTACCCTTCTCATCCCCAACGTATCAATCCCCAACGTATCAAAACCTTCAATAATCATACTGTATTTGCATATTTTTTCTATATTCAGCTGTGTTCTTCACATTTTGTCCATGTTTTCTATGTTCACTCCATGTTCTTCAAATGTTCACAGTCCCATTCAGTTCATATTTTCACAAGTATCTCCATTTTTTCTGTAATCTTTCTCTTAGTCTCATTACTTTCTCTACAAATTCTAGTCATATTTTCTATGTTTTCACGTTCATCACATGTTCTCTTTACAACTTTTATACTCAATATTCATGCTAACTTCCATATTTTTTGTGTTCTTTGTCAATATTCATGTTCCTCTACAAGTTCATGTTCCTCACAAGATCACTTCGTTTTCACCTTCACTTACATGTTTTCTACATTCTTTGTCATATTCTCCATGTTCTTCACAAGTCCATTGTTCATTCTTTGTATTCCCTATTCTCCTTATCATGTTTTCATGTTCTCTGTAAGTTCATATTCCCAGCATGTTCACTGTATTCATCAACTTTTTCTTACATGTTTTCTGTGTTCACCGTATGTTCACTGTGTTCATTCCCTTACTTAACCTCAATTTTTTTATGTTCTTTGTTTCTTCCATTCACTAACTAGTTCTTTGTCAAATATTAGCATCAGCAATACAGTTTCCTCAACAATTTTAGTCACCAAGTTTTTATTTGCAAAAACTATGTCAAAGTAATTCTCGTAGTCAACTTAATAGTTCTACCAGCCATATTCTTAAACAAATCTACAATTTATTCAGTTCCAAATTTACAAAGACAAACCTTTCTTGTAACTTCTTAACTAAAAATCTTTCGCCAATCAACTAAAAACAGTCACTTTCGTCATTTCTCAACTAAACTTATTATCCAGTCAACTAAAAATAGTCAGAAATAACCTCGTTCAACACTGTTCTTAACTAAAACACCCTTTCTCTTAGCTGAAAATTGTCAAAGGAAACTTCTTTCAGCACTTTCTTAACAGCCGCTATGTTTCATCAAGAAAAAATTGTCAAAGGAAACTTTCCAAAACTGTTCATAACTAGCTTTTATCCATCGTCAATCAACTAAATAATAACTTTCATCATTTCTTAACTAAACTTATTCCCCAGTCATCAGAAAATAGCCGTGTTCTTCATGTTTCATTGTCATTTCATAACTAAAATTATCCATCAATCAACAGAAAAAGCCATGTTCATCATGTTTTGTCTTTTTGCTTAACTAAAATTATGTTTTGTCAAGTAAGAAAAAATAACCAAAGATATCTTTCATCGCTGTTCTTAACTGACATTATACTTTGGGGAGCACAAAAATAGTCTCCCTCGTCATGTTTTGTCTTTTTCCTTAACTAAAGTATTCATCAGTCAACTAAAAATAATTGCTTCATCATGTTTCCTTGTCATTTCTTAACTGAAATATCACTTCTCTCATCTGAAATAGTCAGGATTAACCTCATTCAACACCGTTCTTAACTAAAGTAACCTTTTGCTTAGCTAAAAATTGTCAAAGGAATCTTTTCAGCACTGTTCATAACTAACTTTATCCATCGTCAAGTAAGAAAATATAGTCAAAGATATCTATCATCGTCGTTCTTAACTGACATTTATACTTTGTGGAGCACTAAAATAGTCAAATGTAACTTTTTCAACACTTTCGTAACTAAAATTATATGTCGCTAAGTAAGAAAAATAGTCAAAGGTGCTCTTCTTTACACCAAAGTTACTCTTCGAGAAATCAAAGACTCTCTTCAATACATCAAGGACTTACTCAAAGACACCAAAGTTACACTCTAAGACATCCTTCGAGACATCAAAGACTTCAATGGGACTCTTCCATTCATCAAAGACATTCTCTAAGCCCTCAAAGTTATTCTCAGCACAATCAAAAGTTATTCCAAGACAACAAAAGTCATTCTCAGAGCTATCAAAATTATTCTCGGAGTCATCAAAAGGTATTCTCTAACTCACTTTTGGTCATTAAAGTTAAGTTCTATGTTATAAAAGTTTGTCTCAGAGACATCTAAAGTTAATCTTAGAGTTATCAAATGTAATCTCTAACTCTCTTTTGTTCATCAAAGTTGATCTCAGAGTTAACAAAGGTAATCTCTAACTCACTCTCGTTCATCAAAGTTATTCAAAGAGCTAACAAAAGTTATTCTCAGAGTCACCTTCGTTCTTCAGAGATACTTTCCAAAACATCTTTATTCATCAAAGTTATTCTCAGAGGCATAAAAGTCATTCTCAGAGCTATCAAACTTGTTCTCAAAGTCATCAAACTTATTCACAGAGTCATCAAAGTTAATCTAAGACATCATTTTTCATCAAAGATATTCTCTCTAAACCATCAATGTTCTTCTCTAAGACATAAAAGTTATTCTCAGACTCACCTTCGTTCGTCAGAGAAACTTTCAAAACATCTTTGTTCATCAAACTTGTTTTCAAAGTCATCAAAAGTTAATCTAAGACATCTTCTTTCATCAAAGTTATTTTCAGAGACATCTAAAGTTATTCTCAGAGCTATCAAACTTGTTCTCAGAGTCATCAAATGTTATTCTCGAAGTCATCAAAGTTATTTTCAGAGACATCTAAAGTTAATTTCTATGTTATAAAGTTATTCTCAGAGACATCTAAAGTTAATCTTGGTCATCAAAGTTGTTCTCTAAACATCAATGTTGTTCTCCAAGACATCAAAGATGTTCTCAAAATCATAAAAGTTATTCCCAGAGCTATCAAAGTTAATCTCAGAGTTATCCAAAGATATTCTCATGTCCACAAAAGTTATTCCAAGAGACGTCAAAGTTGTTTCAAAGACTTCAAAGTTAATCTCAGAGTTATCCAAAGACATTCTCAGAGACATCTAAAGTTATTCTCTAAGACATCAAAGTTGTTCTAAGAGTTATCAAAAGTTATTCTCAGTCATGATATGTTATTCTCTAACTCACTTCCATTCATCAAAGACATTCTCTAAGTCCTGAAAGTTATTCTCTAAGACAACAAAGTCTTTCTCAGAGCTACCAAAGATGTTCTCTAAATCATAAAAGTTAATCTTAACTCACCTTCATTCATTAGAGAAACTTTCCAATCCATATTCGTTGACCAGAGTTATTCTCAGAGTCATCAAAGCGATCTCTAATTCATCTTCGTTCTCCAAAGTTGTTCTCTAAGACACCTTCATTCATCAAAGAAACTCTCCTTCTTCCATCATGTTATTCTTTAAGACATCTTCAGTCATAAAATTTTCTCTCCAAAATGTAACTAGTTCAGCTTTTCATACCAAACCTGCATTTCTGTTAAAACATATTTTCTTAGTTGCTTTACCCTAAAACTGTTCTCTGAACTACACTGTTCAAACCTACGTAACCTATCCTCTCCACCCAATGTTACTTAGTTAACGTAACGTTCCTAAACCTAGCTTTACCTATCCTAACATACCTTACCTTACCTTCCCTATCTTACCTAACTTTACCTATCCTAACATAACTTACCTTACCTTCCCTATCTTACCTAACTTTACCTATCCTAACATAACTTACCTTACCTTCTCTAACTTAACCTAACTTTACCTATCCTAACTTAACTTACCTAACTTATTCTGCTTAACATAACTTACCTTCATATCTTACCTAACTTTACCTATCCTATCCTAACCTAACTTGTCTTACCTAACTTAATCTTACTTTCCCAAACTGATGTATCCTAACTTATCTAGTCCAACCAGACATGATCTAACTTAAGTATTCCTTCTTGTCTTTGTGTTTCGTCAATCATTGTCTCATATTCATTTACTCATTTCAAGGGTTAATTTCTCAAATGGTCACTTATGCATTTCAAGTGCTATTTGTTAGAGATTGGATATTTAAGCATTTCAAAGAATTATAATTTCTCAAATGGACGTTTTTGCATTTCAAGTGCTATTTGCTAGAGATTGAATATTTAAGCATTTCAAAGAATTTTTGTTATATATGGGCATTTACTCATTTCAAGGGATAATTTCTCAAATGGACGTTTTTGCATTTCAAGTGTTATTTGTTTAAGATTGGGTATTTAACCATTTCAAAGGATTTTGTTATATATGGGAACTTACTCGTTTCAAGGGCTAATTTCTCAAATGGTCATTTTTGCAGATCAAGGGTTATTTGTTAAAGTTCATCAAGTTGCCCATAAGTTGTATTAGTAGGTTCTATCTTATGTTCTTATTCCCCAACCCCTTAACCTAACCTCTTGTAATCTTAGTGTATTTAGTAGGTTCTATCTTATGTTCTTATTCCCCAACCCTTTAACCTATCCTTTCAGATGTAGTTTGTTGAATATATTATCCTTTTCCTAACCTTTCAGATGTAGTTTTGTTTCTTGTTTTTGTATATTTTACCCAAACCCACCATCCCACTTAACCATCTTTCCTTCTTTACTTTGTTTTCACATATAAGTTCATTCTTTATCATAGTAATAATAAAATTACAATAGTAAAGAATCAGATCTACTAAGACTTGAAATTGAGAAACAAGAGCTCAAGGGATTGAGAGCATGAAAGAAGAGCAAGGAGTAAGAGAGAGGGGGCGGAAGAAAATGGGACCAAAGAAGAGAGAATGAGAGAGAGTGTGGGCATGGGAGCACTAAGACTTGAATTGAGAAAAAGAAAAACTAAGTGAATGAGAATGAGGGTGTGAGAATGGGAGCAATAAGACTTGAATTTGAGAAACAAGAGAGCATTTGAGCAAATGAGGGAGAGAGAGGGGGAGGAAGAGAGAGAATAAGGGAGAGAGATAGAAAAAGGAGGGTTAGAAGGAGTAGGAGAATCAAAGTAAAGAAGGAAAGATGGTTTGGGTAAAAATATACAAAAAGGAGAAACAAAACTACATCTGAAAGGTTAGGAAAAGGATAATATATTCAACAAACTACATCTGAAAGGATAGGTTAAAGGGTTGGGGAATAAGAACATAAGATAGAACCTACTAAATACACTAAGATTACAAGAGGTTAGGTTAAGGGGTTGGGGAATAAGAACATAAGATAGAACCTACTAATACAACTTATGGGCAACTTGATGAACTTTAACAAATAACCCTTGATCTGCAAAAATGACCATTTGAGAAATTAGCCCTTGAAACGAGTAAGTTCCCATATATAACAAAATCCTTTGAAATGGTTAAATACCCAATCTTAAACAAATAACACTTGAAATGCAAAAACGTCCATTTGAGAAATTATCCCTTGAAATGAGTAAATGCCCATATATAACAAAAATTCTTTGAAATGCTTAAATATTCAATCTCTAGCAAATAGCACTTGAAATGCAAAAACGTCCATTTGAGAAATTATAATTCTTTGAAATGCTTAAATATCCAATCTCTAACAAATAGCACTTGAAATGCATAAGTGACCATTTGAGAAATTAACCCTTGAAATGAGTAAATGAATATGAGACAATGATTGACGAAACACAAAGACAAGAAGGAATACTTAAGTTAGATCATGTCTGGTTGGACTAGATAAGTTAGGATACATCAGTTTGGGAAAGTAAGATTAAGTTAGGTAAGACAAGTTAGGTTAGGATAGGATAGGTAAAGTTAGGTAAGATATGAAGGTAAGTTATGTTAAGCAGAATAAGTTAGGTAAGTTAAGTTAGGATAGGTAAAGTTAGGTTAAGTTAGAGAAGGTAAGGTAAGTTATGTTAGGATAGGTAAAGTTAGGTAAGATAGGGAAGGTAAGGTAAGTTATGTTAGGATAGGTAAAGTTAGGTAAGATAGGGAAGGTAAGGTAAGGTATGTTAGGATAGGTAAAGCTAGGTTTAGGAACGTTACGTTAACTAAGTAACATTGGGTGGAGAGGATAGGTTACGTAGGTTTGAACAGTGTAGTTCAGAGAACAGTTTTAGGGTAAAGCAACTAAGAAAATATGTTTTAACAGAAATGCAGGTTTGGTATGAAAAGCTGAACTAGTTACATTTTGGAGAGAAAATTTTATGACTGAAGATGTCTTAAAGAATAACATGATGGAAGAAGGAGAGTTTCTTTGATGAATGAAGGTGTCTTAGAGAACAACTTTGGAGAACGAAGATGAATTAGAGATCGCTTTGATGACTCTGAGAATAACTCTGGTCAACGAATATGGATTGGAAAGTTTCTCTAATGAATGAAGGTGAGTTAAGATTAACTTTTATGATTTAGAGAACATCTTTGGTAGCTCTGAGAAAGACTTTGTTGTCTTAGAGAATAACTTTCAGGACTTAGAGAATGTCTTTGATGAATGGAAGTGAGTTAGAGAATAACATATCATGACTGAGAATAACTTTTGATAACTCTTAGAACAACTTTGATGTCTTAGAGAATAACTTTAGATGTCTCTGAGAATGTCTTTGGATAACTCTGAGATTAACTTTGAAGTCTTTGAAACAACTTTGACGTCTCTTGGAATAACTTTTGTGGACATGAGAATATCTTTGGATAACTCTGAGATTAACTTTGATAGCTCTGGGAATAACTTTTATGATTTTGAGAACATCTTTGATGTCTTGGAGAACAACATTGATGTTTAGAGAACAACTTTGATGACCAAGATTAACTTTAGATGTCTCTGAGAATAACTTTATAACATAGAAATTAACTTTAGATGTCTCTGAAAATAACTTTGATGACTTCGAGAATAACATTTGATGACTCTGAGAACAAGTTTGATAGCTCTGAGAATAACTTTAGATGTCTCTGAAAATAACTTTGATGAAAGAAGATGTCTTAGATTAACTTTTGATGACTTTGAAAACAAGTTTGATGAACAAAGATGTTTTGAAAGTTTCTCTGACGAACGAAGGTGAGTCTGAGAATAACTTTTATGTCTTAGAGAAGAACATTGATGGTTTAGAGAGAATATCTTTGATGAAAAATGATGTCTTAGATTAACTTTGATGACTCTGTGAATAAGTTTGATGACTTTGAGAACAAGTTTGATAGCTCTGAGAATGACTTTTATGCCTCTGAGAATAACTTTGATGAATAAAGATGTTTTGGAAAGTATCTCTGAAGAACGAAGGTGACTCTGAGAATAACTTTTGTTAGCTCTTTGAATAACTTTGATGAACGAGAGTGAGTTAGAGATTACCTTTGTTAACTCTGAGATCAACTTTGATGAACAAAAGAGAGTTAGAGATTACATTTGATAACTCTAAGATTAACTTTAGATGTCTCTGAGACAAACTTTTATAACATAGAACTTAACTTTAATGACCAAAAGTGAGTTAGAGAATACCTTTTGATGACTCCGAGAATAATTTTGATAGCTCTGAGAATGACTTTTGTTGTCTTGGAATAACTTTTGATTGTGCTGAGAATAACTTTGAGGGCTTAGAGAATGTCTTTGATGAATGGAAGAGTCCCATTGAAGTCTTTGATGTCTCGAAGGATGTCTTAGAGTGTAACTTTGGTGTCTTTGAGTAAGTCCTTGATGTATTGAAGAGAGTCTTTGATTTCTCGAAGAGTAACTTTGGTGTAAAGAAGAGCACCTTTGACTATTTTTCTTACTTAGCGACATATAATTTTAGTTACGAAAGTGTTGAAAAAGTTACATTTGACTATTTTAGTGCTCCACAAAGTATAAATGTCAGTTAAGAACGACGATGATAGATATCTTTGACTATATTTTCTTACTTGACGATGGATAAAGTTAGTTATGAACAGTGCTGAAAAGATTCCTTTGACAATTTTTAGCTAAGCAAAAGGTTACTTTAGTTAAGAACGGTGTTGAATGAGGTTAATCCTGACTATTTCAGATGAGAGAAGTGATATTTCAGTTAAGAAATGACAAGGAAACATGATGAAGCAATTATTTTTAGTTGACTGATGAATACTTTAGTTAAGGAAAAAGACAAAACATGACGAGGGAGACTATTTTTGTGCTCCCCAAAGTATAATGTCAGTTAAGAACAGCGATGAAAGATATCTTTGGTTATTTTTTCTTACTTGACAAAACATAATTTTAGTTAAGCAAAAAGACAAAACATGATGAACATGGCTTTTTCTGTTGATTGATGGATAATTTTAGTTATGAAATGACAATGAAACATGAAGAACACGGCTATTTTCTGATGACTGGGGAATAAGTTTAGTTAAGAAATGATGAAAGTTATTATTTAGTTGATTGACGATGGATAAAAGCTAGTTATGAACAGTTTTGGAAAGTTTCCTTTGACAATTTTTTCTTGATGAAACATAGCGGCTGTTAAGAAAGTGCTGAAAGAAGTTTCCTTTGACAATTTTCAGCTAAGAGAAAGGGTGTTTTAGTTAAGAACAGTGTTGAACGAGGTTATTTCTGACTATTTTTAGTTGACTGGATAATAAGTTTAGTTGAGAAATGACGAAAGTGACTGTTTTTAGTTGATTGGCGAAAGATTTTTAGTTAAGAAGTTACAAGAAAGGTTTGTCTTTGTAAATTTGGAACTGAATAAATTGTAGATTTGTTTAAGAATATGGCTGGTAGAACTATTAAGTTGACTACGAGAATTACTTTGACATAGTTTTTGCAAATAAAAACTTGGTGACTAAAATTGTTGAGGAAACTGTATTGCTGATGCTAATATTTGACAAAGAACTAGTTAGTGAATGGAAGAAACAAAGAACATAAAAAAATTGAGGTTAAGTAAGGGAATGAACACAGTGAACATACGGTGAACACAGAAAACATGTAAGAAAAAGTTGATGAATACAGTGAACATGCTGGGAATATGAACTTACAGAGAACATGAAAACATGATAAGGAGAATAGGGAATACAAAGAATGAACAATGGACTTGTGAAGAACATGGAGAATATGACAAAGAATGTAGAAAACATGTAAGTGAAGGTGAAAACGAAGTGATCTTGTGAGGAACATGAACTTGTAGAGGAACATGAATATTGACAAAGAACACAAAAAATATGGAAGTTAGCATGAATATTGAGTATAAAAGTTGTAAAGAGAACATGTGATGAACGTGAAAACATAGAAAATATGACTAGAATTTGTAGAGAAAGTAATGAGACTAAGAGAAAGATTACAGAAAAAATGGAGATACTTGTGAAAATATGAACTGAATGGGACTGTGAACATTTGAAGAACATGGAGTGAACATAGAAAACATGGACAAAATGTGAAGAACACAGCTGAATATAGAAAAAATATGCAAATACAGTATGATTATTGAAGGTTTTGATACGTTGGGGATTGATACGTTGGGGATGAGAAGGGTAAAGTAAATACTCTGATAAACAGATAGGCTGGAGAGGGACTTGATCGAATATATTTATGTCTGATGATCTAAGGCTGAGGAAATGGAGCTTGGTTAATGCCCCGATTAATTTTACTACGTTAGAAATACGGTGATCTTAAATCTCAGGGTGATTTAGTTGGAAAATAAAGAACTTGTACAAATGAACTAAGCTGGGGCACAAGAGTTGAAACTTGATAACTGAACTGGTTTTTATTTACTATGTCTGAAAATGTAGTTGGGTGATTTGGACTGAGAGTAATGATTTTACAAAAGTGAGCTTGGACAGAGGACAAGAGCTAGTTTTATAATTGTTTACTTCATATTTACTATGTCTGAAATACAGAGGGTAAAAAATTTCAGGGAAATTGATGGTTTATTTACAAAGACTTGAGGGTGGAAGAGGGTGGGGGACGAGAGCTGGAGCTCGATAACTGACTTGATTTTATTTACTAACTTTGAAGTATGTCTGCTTTTAATTTTAGGGAAATTGATGGGTTATTTACAAAGATACGAAGGAGAACTAAGGCGGGGACGAGAGCTGGAGCTCGATAACTGACTTGATTTTATTTACGGTGTCTGAAATACAGAGGGTAGAAATTTCAGGGAAATTGGTGGTTTATTTACAAAGATATGAAAGAGAACTAAGGCGGAGGACAAGAGCTGGAGCTTGGTAACTGTTTTGATCTTATTTATGGTGTCTGAAATACAGAGGCTAAAAATCTCAGGGAATTTGGACTGTTACTAATGATTTTGTACAAATGAACTAAGCTGGGGACAAGAGCTAGAGTTTGATAATTGTTTGCATTTACTAAACTATGTCTGAAATACAGAGGGTAGAAATTTCAGGGAAATTGGACTGATACTAACGAAGATACGAGAGAGAGCTAAGGCGGAGGACAAGAGCTGGAGCTTGGTAACTAAATTACTGTATTGAACTACATTTGAAATATGATTATTTTTAAATTTTAGAGGGATTGGAATGATAGTATTCATTATACGACAGGGGACTAAGGTGGGGAACGTGAGCTAGAACTTGCTTACTAACATGATTTATTTGTGTAAAACTGACTTGCTTAATGAAAAGGAGCAAACATACTGACTTGCTTAATGAAAAGGAGCAAACATACGATGTTGGAAAATAGTTGAACTGAATGAAAGGAGAGAGAGAGAGAGAGGAGGGACGGTCCAGATATTATGAGAAGATAACATAAGATAAGAGGTCTGGCTGACCGGGCGTAAAGTAAACACAGGTGAGGCGACAGATTGCGAGGTAAGGGGGGGAGGGAGGGGGGTGTGATGTACGAAACCCTGAAAACAATGACTTACACAGGTGATTTTCTAAATTTATATGAATAACTAAGGCTTACATAGACGATTTTGTAAGTTGAAAACATGTAAAATATGTCCGTAGAGTTCTCCTGGAAGCCCTAAAGTGCTACACACGTTACTTGAATTTGTCCCATAAGGCCTTAACAAACTTCTAAGTCTCGGAAATTATTTTTCTCATAAGAACTTTAACAAACTCGTATGACATTATTTACATCATAAGAACTTTAACAACTTCTAAAATCAGTGACTGACAAAAATTTACCTGAAACCCTGGCTAACACGCGGGATATTTCCCAGAAAAAAAAAAGGAGCCGCTGGCTCTTACAGTCCACAGGGATCCTCCGGCCTGAAAAAAAAAGGAGCCGCTGGCTCTTACAGTCCACAGGGGTCCTCTCCCCCCCAAAAAAAAAGGAGCCTGTGGCTCTTACTCCCTACTACTATTGGGGACATGATCACCACATTCAAGATTCTCAAGGGAATCGACAGGGCTGATAAAGACAGGCTATTTAACACAAG
>NC_091197.1:18141066-18216066 GCF_040958095.1 Procambarus clarkii | reverse complement strand
CTCACCCACAACCACTCTCACCCACAACCACTCTCACCCACAACCACTCTCACCCACAACCACTCTCACCCCACAAACCCTCTCACCCCACAAACCCTCTCACCCCACAAATCCTCTCACCCACAAGCCCTCTCACCCCACAAACCCTCTCACCCACCACCACTCTCACCCCACAAACCCTCTCACCCCACAAACCCTCTCACCCACAACCACTCTCACCCACAACCACTCTCACCCACAACCACTCTCACCCACAAACCCTCTCACCCCACAAACCCTCTCACCCCGCAAACCCTCTCACCCCACAAACACTCTCACCCACAACCACTCTCACCCACAAGCCCTCTCACCCACAACCACTCTCACCCACAACCACTCTCACCCACAACCACTCTCACCCACAAGCCCTCTCACCCACAACCACTCTCACCCCACAAACCCTCTCACCCCACAAGCCCTCTCACCCCACAAGCCCTCTCACCCCACAAGCCCTCTCACCCCACAAACCCTCTCACCCCACAAGCCCTCTCACCCCACAAACCCTCTCACCCCACAAACCCCTCTCACCCCACAAGCCCTCTCACCCCACAAGCCCTCTCACCCCACAAACCCTCTCACCCCACAAACCCTCTCACCCCACAAGCCCTCTCACCCCACAAGCCCTCTCACCCCACAAGCCCTCTCACCCCACACTTTATCACTCACACGTTGATCTGTTTTCTTATCCTCAGTTATCTGTTCCATTTCCTCCTAATCCTTATTTACTTATTCCTTTTATTCTCTTGATCCTCAACCTGTTCTCGAGCTCTTAATTTAGTTCCTCCTCTTCCACCTACTAATTTCCTTGCTTTTTGCCTTTTCCTGATCTACATTGTTTCCTTGTTCTCACCAGATTTACTCCCTTCGTCACCTCTCCCATCAATTTGGTCTTTAAACCTCTGTTGTCTTTACTCACCCCTCTATTGTCTTTACTCAGCCCCTCTTTTGTCTTTACTCAGCCCTATTTTGTCTTTACTCAGCCCTATTTTGTCTTTACTCAGCCCTATTTTGTCTTTACTCAGCCCTATTTTGTCTTTACTCAGCCCTATTTTGTCTTTACTCAGCCCTATTTTGTCTTTACTCAGCCCTATTTTGTCTTTACTCAGCCCCTCTTTTGTCTTTACTCAGCCCTATTTTGTCCTTATTCACCCCGGTTTACTCACCCCTCTTTTGTCATTACTCACCCCTATTTTGTCTTTACTCGCCACTCTTTTGTGTTTACTCGCCCCTATTTTGTGTTGACTCACCACTCTCTGTCTTCACTCAGCCATGTTATTCACTAAAGATCAATATTTCTCCGTTATCGTCTAATCCACGTGATCCTCCTCCTCCTCCTCCTCTGTTTAATGGCTCCTGCGCTTCGTAATCCCTCTCTTGACCTTTCCTTTTCTGATCCATCTTCTCCGTGTTCCACGTCTGATCCACCTCCTCTGGTTCCCCCCTCTTACTCCTCCCTTCTCCTTCTGTTCCTTCATCCTCTGCCTCCTCCTCCTTCTCCCCTCTCAAGCAGTCAGACGCGAGGGTTTCCCCTTTTCCTGAATGTTAAAGAAGATAATGAAAGCAGGCGGGTGGTGTCGAGTGTCCTGGGAGGGGAAGGGGGAAGGGGAAATGGAGAGGTAAGGGGAGGGTGGGTAAGGGGGGGCCGCATCAGGCAAGGTATATATGAAAGGTCGGCTTTAAAGGCAGACCAAATATTGACACTGTGTGCCTCCTTGCTTGGTCCTTGGAAATTAGCTCCTTGGGTTGAGGAGGACGAGAGGAGGAACTGGAGGAAGGGAAAGATAGATGGAGCTATTGAGTTAAACGAGAGGGAAAGACGGAGTAAAGTGAGACAAGGAAAAAGGCAACAGAGAGGGAGGGAAAAGGAAGGAGGGAGGGATTAAGGGACAGGTTACATAACAGAAAGATATATATATATATATATATATATATATATATATATATATATATATATATATATATATATATATGCGAACAAGCCTGAATGGTCCCCAGGACTATATGCGAATGAAAACTCACACCCCAGAAGTGACTCGAACCCATACTCCCAGGAGCAACGCAACTGGTAACTACAGGGCGCCTTAATCCACTTGACCATCACGGCCATATATGAATATATTCATATATATATATATATATATTATATATATATATATATATATATATATATATATATATATATATATATATATATATATATATATATATATATATATATATATATATATATATGTTTACCAGTCATTTATCATGTTAGGGATTAGAGGCCAGACACTTAGGGTAGTGTCACCAGATATTTCCTAGTAGTTGTTGCTGGGTATGTGCCAAACATAGACGGAACGAAACTGGCATCACATACAAGAGTGCCACATAATGCCTTCCATTTGTCTACCACTCTGACACTGAAAAAATTCTTTCTAAGGTCTCTATGGCTCATTTGGGCATTCAGTTTAAACCTGTGTCCTCTGGTGTGTGTGCCCCTTGTGTTAAATAGTCTGTCTTTATTTACCCTATCTTCTTTCTCTTTATTGAGAATCTTGTATGTGGTGATAATGTCACCTCTAACTCTTCTGTCTCCCAGTGACGTGCGGTTTAATTCCCGTAGTCTCTCCTCGTAGCTTATACCTCTCAGCTCGGGTACTAGTCTGGTGGCAAACCTTTGAACCTTTTCCAGTTTAGTCTTATGCTTGACTAGATATGGACTCCATGCTCGGGCTGCATACTCCAAGATTAGTCACCAATCTTCATTACATTATTTTTGCTTGGATTAAACTCTAACAGCCATTTGTTCGACCATTCCGGCAGCTTGTCAGGGTCTTCTTGAAGCCTCAAGCTGTCCTCCTCTGTCCTAATCTTTCTCATAATTTTGGCGTCGTCAGCAAACGTTGAGTGGAATGAGTATATTCCTTCTGGGAGATCATTTACGTATATGATCCAAGTACAGAGCCCTGTGGGACTCCACTGGTGACTTCACGCCAATCTGAGGTCTCACCCCCACAGTGTAATTCTCTGCTTCCTATTGCTTAGGTACTCCCTTATCCACTGGAGCGCCCTACCAGTTACTCCTGCCTGTTTCTCCTGCTTATGCATCTTGTGTGTGTGTGTGTGTGTGTGTGTGTGTGTGTGTGTGTGTGTGTGTGTGTGTGTGTGTGTGTGTGTGTGTGTGTATACTCACCTAGTTGTGTTTGCGGGGGTTGAGCTCTGGCTCTTTGGTCCCGCCCCTCAACCGTCAATCAACAGGTGTACAGGTTCCTGAGCCTATTGGGCTCTATCATATCTACACTTGAAGTTGTGTATGGAGTCAGCCTCCACCACATCACTTCCTAATGCATTCCATTTGTCTACTACTCTGACACTGAAAAAATTCTTTCTAACGTCTCTATGGCTAATTTGGGCACTCAATTTCCACCTATGTCCTCAAGTGCGTGTGCCCCTTGTGTTAAAAAGTCTGTCTTTATCTACCCTATCAATTCCTCTGAGAATCTTGTATGTGGTGATCTGTCCCCTCTAAGTCTTCTGTCTCCTAATGACGTGAGGTTTAATTCCCGTAGTCGCTCCTCGTAGCTCATACTCCTCAGTTCTGGTACTAGTCTGGTGGCAAACCTTTGAACCTTTTCCAGTTTAGTCTTATGCTTGACTAGATATGGACTCCATGCTGGAGCCGCATACTCCAGGATTGATCAGACATATGTGGTATATAATGTTCTGAAAGAGTCCTTACACAAGTTTCTAAAGGCCATTCTTATGTTAGCCAACCTGGCATATGCCGCTGATGTTATCTTCCTGATATGAGCTTCAGGGGACAGGTCTGGCGTGATGTCAACCCCCAGGTCTCTCTCTCTCTCTCTCTCTGACTCTTGCAGGATTTCGTCTCCCAAATGATACCTTGTATCTGGTCTCCTGCTCCCTACACCTATCTTCATTACCTTACATTTACTTGGTTAAATTCTAACAACTATTTGTTCGACCATTCCTGCAGCTTGTCCAGGTCTTCTTGAAGCCTCAAGCTGTCCTCGTCTGTCTTAATCCTTCTCATAATTTTGGCGTCGTCAGCAAACATTGAGAGGAATGAGTCGATACCCTCTGGGAGATCATTTACGTATATCAGAAACAGGATAGGTCCGAGTACAGAACCCTGTGGGACTCCACTGGTGACTACACGCCAATCTGAGGTCTCACCCCTCACTGTAACTCTTTGCTTCCTATTGCTTAGGTACTCCCTTATCCACTTGAGCGCCCTACCAGTTACTCCTGCCTGTTTCTCCAGCTTATGCATCAACCTTTTATGGGGTACTGTGTCAAAGGCTTTCCGACAGTCCAAAAAAATGCAGTCCGCCCATCCTTTTTTTCTTGCTTAATCTTTGTTACCTGTTCGAAGAATTCTATTAAGCCTGTAAGGCAAGATTTACCCTCCCTGAACCCATGTTGATGGGATGAAGTCACGAAGTCCCTTCTCTCCAGATGTGTTACCAGGTTTTTTCTCACAATCTTCTCCATCACCTTGCATGGTATACAAGTTAAGGACACTGGCCTGTAGTTTAGTGCCTCTTGTCTGTCGCCCTTTTTGTATATTGGGACAACATTAGCCGTCTTCCATATTTCTGGTAGGTCCCCCGTTTCCAGAGACCTACTATACACTATGGAGAGTGACAAGCAAAGTGCTCCTGCACACTCTTTCAATACCCATGGTGAGATTCCGTCTGACCCAACAGTCTTTCTCACGTCCAGCTCCAATAGGTGCTTCTTGACCTCATCTTTTGTAATTTCGAACTCCTCCAAGGTCGCCTGGTTTGCTGCCACCTCTCCTAGCGCCATGACCTCTCCTTGTTCTATTGTAAAGACCTCCTGGAACCTTTTGTTGAGTTCTTCACACACCTCTTTGTCATTCTCTGTGTACCCGTCCTCACCCGTTCTAAGTTTCATCACCTGTTCCTTCCCTGTGTGTGTGTGTGTGTGTGTGTGTGTGTGTGTGTGTGTGTGTGTGTGTGTGTGTGTGTGTGTGTGTGTGTGTGTGTGTGAGAGAGTACGATAGACCACATCGTTATTCTAAGTACTTTCACTTTAGGAAAATGGGGAGCATTATCTATTTTCTGAAAGGAGCTCGTGTCTTTCTTAAGGAAGTTCTGAAATCATTTTGCGATGAGAGGATGTAATCTATTAGTCGTTAGTCATGTATCGTAATCTGTTAGTCTGCTGTTGCACTGTGCACTCTGTTGTTGCACTGTGCACTCTGTTGTTGCACTGTGCACTCTGCTGTTGTACTGTGCACTCTGCTGTTGCACTGTGCACTCTGTTGTTGCATTGTGCACTCTGTTGTTGCATTGTGCACTCTGTTGTTGCACTGTGCACTCTGTTGTTGCACTGTGCAGTCTGTTGTTGCACTGTACACTCTGCTGTTGCACTGTGCACTCTGCTGTTGCATTGTGCACTCTGTTGTTGCACTGTGCACTCTGTTGTTGCACTGTGCAATTTGTTATTGCACTGTGCAGTCTGTTGTTGCGTTTTGTAGTCTGCTATTGCACTGTGCAATAGTCCCTATTAGCCCCTATTGTGCAGCCCCTTTCAAAGCTGGAGAAATTGCTGACCTGGAGAGCGTGCAGGGATCCTTTACTGCTAGAATCTACTCAGTAAAACATCTAAACTATTGGGACCGATTAAAATGCATAAATCTGCATTCTCTTGTGCACAGGCGGGAGAGATACATAATAATTTACACGTAGAAAATAATAGAGGGGCTGGTCCCAAACCAGCACACAGAAATAACATCACATGAGACCAGAAGGCATGGCAGGATGTGCAGAATACCCCCGTTGAAGAGCAGAGGTGCAACAGGTACTCTGAGAGAGAACTCTATCATCATCAGAGGCCCGAGACTGTTCAAAACGCTTCCACTACACATAAGGGGCATAACTGGCCGACCCCTCACAGTGTTCAAGAGAGAACTTGACAAACACCTCCAAAGGATACCTGATCAACCAGGCAGTGACTCATACGTCAGGCTGCGAGCAACAGCCTGCGTCCAACAGCCTGGTTGACCACTCTAGCAACGAGGAGGCCTGGTCGATGACCGGGCCGTGGGTACGCTGAGCCCTGAATCCATCTCAAGGTATAGTCAAGGTATGCAGGCTGTTATTGTATGGTGTAGCCTTTTATTGCACTATGCAGTCTGTTATTGCATCGTGCAATCTGTTATTGCATCGTGCAGTCTATTATTGCACTGTGCAGTCTGCTATTGTACTGTGCAGTCTGCTACTGCATGGTGCAGTTTGATATTATACTGTGAATTCTGTTATTGCACTGCACAGTCTGATATCGTGCAGTCAGTTATTGCACTGTGCAGTCTCTTATTGCACTGTATGATCAGATATTGCACTGTGCAGTCTGTTATTGCCCTTTGCAGTCTGTTATTGCACTGTGCAGTCTGGTATTACACTGTGGTCTGTTATTGCATCGTGCAGTCTGTTATTGCATCGTGCGGTCTGCTATTGCATCGTGCAGCGTGTTATTGCATCGTGCAGTCTGTTATTGCATCGTGCAGTCTGTTATTGCACTGTGCAGTCTGGTATTACACTGTGAAGTCTGTTATTGCATCGTGCAGTCTGTTATTGCATCGTGCAGTCTGTTATTGCATCGTGCAGTCTGTTATTGCATCGTGCAGACTGTTATTGCATCGTGCAGTCTGTTATTGCATCGTGCAGTCTGTTATTGCATCGTGCAGCGTGTTATTGCATCGTGCAGTCTGTTATTGCATCGTGCAGCCTGTTATTGCATCGTGCAGTCTGTTATTGCATCGTGCAGTCTGTTATTGCATCGTGCAGCCTGTTATTGCATCGTGCAGTCTGTTATTGCATCGTGCAGTCTGTTATTGCATCGTGCAGTCTGTTATTGCATCGTGCAGTCTGTTATTGCATCGTGCAGCGTGTTATTGCATCGTGCAGTCTGTTATTGCATCGTGCAGCGTGTTATTGCATCGTGCAGCGTGTTATTGCACTGTGCAGTCTGTTATTGCATCGTGCAGTCTGTTATTGCATCGTGCAGACTGTTATTGCATCGTGCAGTCTGTTATTGCATCGTGCAGTCTGTTATTGCATCGTGCAGCGTGTTATTGCACTGTGCAGTCTGTTATTGCATCGTGCAGACTGTTATTGCATCGTGCAGTCTGTTATTGCATCGTGCAGCGTGTTATTGCATCGTGCAGTCTGTTATTGCATCGTGCAGCGTGTTATTGCATCGTGCAGCGTGTTATTGCATCGTGCAGCGTGTTATTGCATCGTGCAGCGTGTTATTGCATCGTGCAGCGTGTTATTGCATCGTGCAGCGTGTTATTGCATCGTGCAGCGTGTTATTGCATCGTGCAGCGTGTTATTGCACTGTGCAGTCTATTATTGCACTGTGAAGTCTGTTATTCAGATACATTTATATCATTGATCTATGAGAGGTTTTGGGTGATCGTTTCATTGTGAGAAATAATGTCATTGGATGATAAACGATGAGTTCTTTACAGCTGACTGACACCTTGTTAGTATGCAAATGTTGAATTGTTTGTATTTATTGTTGTTTTTTATTTTTAGTGCCAATTGCACGGTTCAGTTGTTAGTGAACAAACACAGAGGGACATGAATAATTACATATTTCATTGTTAATTTATCTCTAACGTGGAGGAGGGAGAGGCGGGGGACCCAGTGACGGCCGTGTTTCTTGCTGCTCTGTATTTACTGTTTGTATCTGCAAACAGCCGAGTAGTCGAAATAGTCGAGCTATTAGCTCTTGGACCCCGCCTTTCTATCCAATCTATTTTTCGTCTATTATGTCTACTACATATATTTCTCTGTAACACACACACACACACACACACACACATCCACAGGAAGCAGCTGTCTAGCTCCCAGGTACCTATTTGCTGATAGGTGAACAGACGCATCAGGGTGAAAGAAACTGCCAGTTTGTTTCCGCCTGGAATCGAGCCCGAGTCAGACTACAACCCCCAAACACGGTCTACTCAGCTGAGAGGGGCCCAGGTGTTCGATCCCGGAGGTTACAGATGGTTGGGCATTCATCATCAGATCTAACATATAAAAAAAATCACAAATTAAAGTATTGACCGCATTGCCGGTGTTGTTGATCCTGTGACACAAGCTTTCTATGCTTCTATTTTCTTACTTTTGGAATTAAGAGCGATCAAGTTACCGAAATTCATGAAGAAACTCAGATGTCTAATGAAGGTTATATTTAATACAAGGTTTCGTTCCACTCTGTAACATCATCAGGTAAGGAATGAATACACAAGGTGCAATTTTATCTTAAATACACATGTGAAAGGTGAAATTGTGTGTGATGTGAGGTGAAGCAATCACAAATAGGTGTAGAAATAGTGGAATAATGGGGATGGATGCCACTCATCCCTGGGAAAGGCGGTGAACGGGGAGAACTGGGTTGAGATGATGTTATTCGGTGCCGAATTGTGAGGTCTGGGTCTGAGCGTAGGTAAGGTACAGAAGTCGTTATACTCTGTATATTTAAGGCGGGTCTCCTTAATTTTATGAGTATAGCTTCCAGTACTTGCTGTCTTCACTGGTCAGTGGTGGATGAGAGGATATAGTTGTATTATCTACTAGCATGTTCCTAGTGAGTGTTGTGTTATGTACACTTTACATATGGTCTCAAGGGGGCACCAGCTTGTAGATGGCAGGTCAGTCTTCTCGAAAGCTTTGTGGTGATCAAACAACAAAGAACACACAAAATATAAGTAGATCGAAGCAACACACTGGCCGGGGTCTCCAGCAACACACTGGCAGACTACCACACAAGTGTATAACAAGCCTTAACTGACAAACAGTACTTCCATCTTGAAACTCCTCTTGGCCGTCCCGGGGCAGTTGTAGGCATCCATCAGTCTCAGGAGACTATGGAGTTGTGCTCTGGTTGTCAGTCTGGAGTGGCCTCTCCAGGGCGCAAGGCCAGGGTAAGTTGATATGGAGAATTATCTGTTACTCATGCAGCAGGTCCTCCTCTCTTCACGGCGCCGAAAGTCTTCAATGGAAAGTCAAACGCCAATACGATTGGTTCCAGCGCCGTCGCATGAAGTGTGAGCTCCGGAGTTGACCTCGAAGTTGATGATAGAAGGCACGTCGGGGTACGTCGGCCCAATCACCAATACTACGCTAAGTATTACAGACAAATCACTGTCTACACAAACTCAGCCACTTGTTCTCACTGGAACACGTCTTGAGTTCAGAACTTCCCTGGATGAACTGATTCCCCCTGACCATGATACCACCCACATCAATTTTAAGGAGTAAAAATGCTGTTTAGTAAGTCAGAAACTACACAGGGGATCAAATGAGATCACAACCTTTCACCAGGGAACACAAAATGAGGTCGGGTGCACTCCACAGAAGGTGTCGACATCGTCATATCTCCCCTGCTAAAAGAATTGGGGTTGGGTGCACTCCACAGATGGCGACGACATCGTCACACGGTTTCACTCCATCTATATTAATAAAAATGTAAATATTCGTTTGTTCAAAATCGCTAATCTCTGAAAGTTCGGAGATTGCTTTGAAATTTTTACACAACGTTCCATTTACAACCGAGCAGGTTTTTATATACATACTATATAGATGTCACTTCTGTGACGGGACAAACATGCTTTTTTTTTTTTAAACTCACATGTTTTTCATGTGAGGGAAATCTTCGAAACCTCTTTACCGATTGCTTTGAAATTTGGACATAACTTTGCATTCGAATAGGCGCGTGTTTTTATATGTCTACTATATACACGCCTCACCTGTGACAAGAAAAAACTTGCGTTTTTTTGAAAACTGCGCCATCTGATGGACGTAAGAGCAACACATGCTGTAATCTCTGTAAGTTCTTCACCTATTGCTTTGAAATTTTGACACAACGTTCGATCCTAGTTTGCGTGTGTTTTTATATACTTACTATATAGATGCCATTCATAAATTGAATTTTCATAGATTTTGATTCATTTTCATTTTGATATAATGATTTTGAATGACATTGCATTGGAATTGAGCTGTGTTGTTTACTATTCTGTTCATTTCGTGAGTATAGTTTATTTATTTATTTTTTTTCATTTTTCCATTTCGTTTTTTTTAACTGTTCCTCTTATTTTTTCAGTGATGGGAACATCAGATCATTTGATGTTCCCAATTTTCTGATAGGAACATCAGATCATTTGGAAATGCATCGAACAAGGGAGTAGGGAATGGTGGGGAGGATGAGGGGACGGTAATGGGGGATGGTTGGGAGGACTGGGGGGGGACAGGGGAGGTGGTAATGGTAAGGAGGACGAGGGGGACGGGGGAATTAGGGATGGTGGGAACGAGGGGACAGAGGAATGGAGAATGGTAGGGAGGACAAGGGGAGTGGGGGTTGGTGGGGAGGAAGAGGGGACAGGGGTGGGGGAATGGTAGGAAGGACGAGGGAAGTGGGGAGGACGAGGGGACGGTGGAGTGGGGAATGGTTGGGAGGACGAGGGGATGGGGGAGAGGGGTAATGTTGGGGGGGAGGGGTAATGTTGGGGGAGAGGGGTAATGTTGGGGGGGGGGGAAGCTGGGCAAGAGAGCAAAGTTGCTGTGGCTCAGCAACACATGTGTGTTGCTTAGCCACAGCAACGCGTGGCCGGGTACAACTAGGATACACAATACAAGTTTTGTATTGTGAGCTCATATTGGATTTGTAATAGAGTTTTATGTGAGGGGTTGTTTGCTGTTGTGGTTGTTGTTGTCTGCTTTACCAGTTTTCTAAATGTCTTCTGGTATGGGTGTTAAGTTCTCCTTTCATGTACCCGTTGGTTGATAATATTTGAAGACTTCCCTCCGTCTTGTGGATGCTATGCCACTCACAACAATGCGTAAGGGCTTTGTGTATAATGCGTTTATCACACTGGTCTTATATCTGGCCATTCGGAGTGACCATTCATACACATTCCAATGTTGGTGGGTTTAGTATAAACTTGTGTGATGAAAGTGTTGTCTTTGGTTCTCACGTAGACATGGAGGAAAGAGGTTATCTTGAGGTTATCTTGAGATGATTTCGGGGCTTTTTTTTAGTGTCTCCGCGGCCCGGTCCTCGACCAGGCCTCCACCCCAAGGAAGCAGCCCGTGACAGCTGACTAAAACCCAGGTACCTATTTTACTACTACGTAACAGGGGCATAAGGTGAAAGAAACTGTGCCCATTGTTTCTCGCCGGCGCCCGGGATCGAACCCGGGACCACAGGATCACAAATCCAGTATGCTGTCCGCTCGGCCGACCGGCTCCCTCACCATCCATGCCTAGTTCATGGGTAAAGTTAAGAGTTAAAGTTAAGAGTTTCGGGTGAGTGGATCCTTTAATGGCGACATTTCCCGGAGGTCTTTCACACATTCGAATATATCATCGATGTATCTGCTGAAGATGCGAGGTTTCCCCTGTGATTTTGAAGGTGCCTTCCAGTGTTCCCATATAGACGCTAGATAAGAGGACTCCAGGTAGGGACCTCCATTGGTACTCTGTCTGTGTGCGTATATAAGTCTCCCCGAGGGGTTGTGTTTAGCGCCATTTTGGTGCATATAGCTCCAGCAGACTACGGAGGGCAGACTCTGGAATGTCCAACTTTCGAGTAGTATTGTCGCGGTGGATTCCGTCTAACATTGAACTAAGGGTGATGTCTACAGGGGCGTTTGTATACAATTATTCCATGATTGCGCAAAACAAAGATTCCATGTGTGTGCGTGCATGCACGCACGATCGCACGCAAACAACCGGTGACTAGAAAAATGGGATCCAAGAGCCAATGCTCGATCCTGCTGGCAGGTGAATACACACGCGCGCGCACACACACACACACACGAAAAATAACACACACAGGCAAACATACACAATCACAGAATCTAAGAGTCTTATGTAAATGGAAGGGACTAGATGAGATAGCTGTTGAGGGCAATTCACAACTCAGTTTTAAATATAAATATGATAAGAAACACGAGAGAAATGAGTCACTGAAATGAGTCAAGCCTCGCCCTGCTACAACCATCGGCTAGAGAAGCGGGATGTAATAGCTAGAGCTCGATACTGCATAAACAAATAGGTGAGTACACACACACACGCGCTAGAACTGATCCCTACAGAAGCACCGATAGGTAAGCTCCTCACACACTCGTTACGTCCCATGGAAATGGAACGAATCAACGAATTTGAATAAAGTCAAATGACTTTAGTATCCACCCAACAATATTGATAATTAAAGAACTGTTTATGATGATGCATTAAGTATACACATCAGTCATTTCTGAATTAAACACACACACACACACACACACACACACACACACACACACACACACACACACACACACACACACACACACACACACAGTCGTCGACATTTTCAGCTGAACGCTCAGATGGACAAACGTGCACATTATACCTTTTGTTTTGGTGATCACTGAAACGTTTCAAGCAAGCCAACTGTAAATGTTTCCTGAAACCTCGAGAACGTTTCTTTTTTAAATTTGACTAACCTGGTTACATGTATTTATGGATGCTGGTTTTAATTAGGTGCATTTATTAATATAATAAAATTGTATATTTTTCATTATGCTTTAGGCGTTAAGCTCTGCAGGGTGACTGCTGGTGGTGGGGAACTGTCAGTGGCTGGTCGGGGTAGGCGCCGATGCACACAATCTCCGAATCAAAATGTTCCCATTTCCATCAACGTTCGTTAGTGTTAATGTTCTTCCCCGTGAACACAGTCTATCTGTCCGCTTTGAAAAGTACTCCTAGAATCTCCATGTTCCTCGTTCCCTCGAAAATGCCTTCCCTTGAACCCTTAAAACCTATTCAAGTCTTGTTTTGCGTCTCGTCAGCTGGGGGTTTAGAGACGCAAAACATGACTTATTTTTGCGTCTCCTCAGCCTCCTGATTGTCTTCAGTGGGTTTAACTTTATTATATTTAGCGATTGTGTTCTAGGGTGTGAAGGAATATGTAAATGGAATTTACATATTATCATTAAATGAATAAAATTTACACGGGAACCCATTCATTCACATGAAATATTTGGCAATTTTGCGAAAAATGAATTCTTTCCATCACTTTTTTTGTAGATTTTTTCACCGGGTGAACAAGTGACGCTGATTGCTAGTGTGTTTATACTGGTGTGTAGTGTTTGTACTGGTGTGTACTGGTGTGTAGTGTGTGTACTGGTGTGTAGTGTGTGTACTGGTGTGTAGTGTGTTTGTACTGGTGTGTAGTGTGTGTACTGGTGTGTACTGGTGTGTAGTGTGTGTACTGGAGTGTAGTGTGTGTACTGGAGTGTAGTGTTTGTACTGGTGTGTACTGGTGTGTACTGGAGTGTAGTGTTTGTACTGGTGTGTAGTGTGTTTGTACTGGTGTGTAGTGTGTGTACTGGTGTGTACTGGTGTGTAGTGTGTGTACTGGAGTGTAGTGTTTGTACTGGTGTGTACTGGTGTGTAGTGTGTGTACTGGAGTGTAGTGTTTGTACTGGTGTGTACTGGTGTGTAGTGTGTGTACTGGTGTGTAGTGTTTATACTGGTGTGTAGTGTTTATACTGGTGTGTAGTGTTTGTACTGGTGTGTACTGGTGTGTAGTGTGTGTACTGGTGTGTAGTGTTTGTACTGGTGTGTAGTGTTTGTACTGGTGTGTACTGGTGTGTAGTGTGTGTACTGGTGTGTAGTGTTTGTACTGGTGTGTAGTGTTTGTACTGGTGTGTAGTGTTTGTACTGGTGTGTAGTGTTTGTACTGGTGTGTAGTGTGTGTACTGGTGTGTAGTGTGTGTACTGGTGTGTACTGGTGTGTAGTGTGTGTACTGGTGTGTAGTGTGTGTATTGGAGTGTAGTGTTTGTACTGGTGTGTAGTGTTTGTACTGGTGTGTACTGGTGTGTAGTGTTTGTACTGGTGTGTAGTGTGTGTATTGGAGTGTAGTGTTTGTACTGGTGTGTAGTGTGTGTACTGGTGTGTACTGGTGTGTAGTGTGTGTACTGGTGTGTAGTGTGTGTATTGGAGTGTAGTGTTTGTACTGGTGTGTAGTGTTTGTACTGGTGTGTAGTGTTTGTACTGGTGTGTAGTGTGTGTACTGGAGTGTAGTGTTTGTACTGGTGTGTACTGGTGTGTAGTGTGTGTACTGGTGTGTAGTGTGTGTACTGGAGTGTAGTGTTTGTACTGGTGTGTAGTGTTTGTATTGGTGTGTAGTGTGTGTACTGGTGTGTAGTGTTTGTACTGGTGTGTAGTGTTTGTACTGGAGTGTAGTGTGTGTACTGGTGTGTACTGGTGTGTAGTGTGTGTACTGGAGTGTAGTGTTTGTACTGGTGTGTACTGGTGTGTAGTGCGTGTACTGGAGTGTAGTGTTTGTACTGGTGTGTAGTGTGTGTACTGGTGTGTAGTGTTTGTACTGGTGTGTAGTGTGTGTACTGGAGTGTACTGGTGTGTAGTGTGTGTACTGGAGTGTAGTGTTTGTACTGGTGTGTACTGGTGTGTAGTGTGTGTACTGGTGTGTAGTGTTTGTACTGGTGTGTAGAGTTTGTACTGGAGTGTAGTGTTTGTACTGGTGTGTACTGGTGTGTAGTGTGTGTACTGGTGTGTAGTGTTTGTACTGGTGTGTAGAGTTTGTACTGGTGTGTAGAGTTTGTACTGGTGTGTAGAGTTTGTACTGGTGTGTAGTGTTTGTACTGGTGTGTAGAGTTTGTACTGGTGTGTACTGGTGAGTAGTGTGTGTACTGGAGTGTAGTGTTTATACTGGTGTGTAGTGTTTGTACTGGTGTGTAGTGTGTGTACTGGTGTGTAGTGTGTGTACTGGTGTGTAGTGTTTGTACTGGTGTGTAGTGTGTGTACTGGTGTGTAGTGTTTATACTGGTGTGTAGTGTTTGTACTGGTGTGTAGTGTTTGTACTGGTGTGTAGAGTTTGTACTGGTGTGCACTGGTGTGTAGTGTGTGTACTGGAGTGTAATGTTTGTACTGGTGTGTACTGGTGTGTAGTGTGTGTACTGGTGTGCAGTGTTTGTACTGGTGTGTAGTGTTTGTACTGGTGTAGTGTTTGTACTGGTGTAGTGTTTGTACTGGTGTGTAGTGTTTGTACTGGTGTGTAGTGTTTGTACTGGTGTGTAGAGTTTGTACTGGTGTGTAGAGTTTGTACTGGTGTGTAGAGTTTGTACTGGTGTGTACTGGTGTGTAGTGTGTGTACTGGAGTGTAATGTTTGTACTGGTGTGTAGTGTTTGTACTGGTGTGTAGTGTTTGTACTGGTGTGTAGTGTTTGTACTGGTGTGTAGAGTTTGTACTGGTGTGTAGAGTTTGTACTGGTGTGTACTGGTGTGTAGTGTGTGTACTGGAGTGTAGTGTTTGTACTGGTGTGTAGTGTTTGTACTGGTGTAGTGTTTGTACTGGTGTGTAGTGTTTGTACTGGTGTGTAGTGTTTGTACTGGTGTGTACTGGTGTGTAGTGTGTGTACTGGAGTGTAGTGTTTGTACTGGTGTGTACTGGTGTGTAGTGTGTGTACTGGTGTGCAGTGTTTGTACTGGTGTGTACTGTTTGTACTGGTGTAGTGTTTGTACTGGTGTGTAGTGTTTGTACTGGTGTGTACTGGTGTGTAGTGTGTGTACTGGAGTGTAGTGTTTGTACTGGTGTGTAGTGTTTGTACTGGTGTGTAGTGTTTGTACTGGTGTGTAGTGTTTGTACTGGTGTGTAGTGTTTGTACTGGTGTGTAGTGTTTGTACTGGTGTGTAGTGTTTGTACTGGTGTGTAGTGTGTGTACTGGTGTGTAGTGTTTGTACTGGTGTGTAGTGTTTGTACTGGTGTGTAGTGTTTGTACTGGTGTGTAGTGTTTGTACTGGTGTGTAGTGTTTGTAGTGGTGTGTAATGTTTGTACTGGTGTGTAATGTTTATACTGGTGTGTAGTGTTTGTACTGGTGTGTAGTGTTTGTACTGGTGTGTAGTGTGTGTACTGGTGAGTGTGTAATGTGTGTTCTGGTGAGTGTGTAATGTGTGTACTGGTGAGTGTGTAGTGTGTGTACTGGTGAGTGTGTAGTGTGTGTACTGGTGAGTGTGAAGTGTGTATACTTATGAGTGTGTAGTGTATGTACTTATGAGTGTGTAGTGTGTGTACTGATGAGTGTGTAGTGTACTGGTGAGTGTGTAGTGTGTGTTCTGGTGTGTAGTGTGTGTTCTGGTGAGTGTGTAGTGTGTGTTCTGGTGAGTGTGTAGTGTGTGTTCTGGTGAGAGTGTAATGTGTGTTCTGGTGAGTGTGTAGTGTGTGTACTGGTGAGTGTGTAGTGTGTGTACTGGTGAGTGTGTAGTGAACTGGTGAGTGTGTAGTGTACTGGTGAGTGTGTAGTGTACTGGTGAGTGTGTAGTGTACTGGTGAGTGTGTAGTGTACTGGTGAGTGTGTAGTGTGTGTACTGATGAGTGTGTAGTGTACTGGTGAGTGTGTAGTGTGTGTACTGATGAGTGTGTAGTGTACTGGTGAGTGTGTAGTGTGTGTACTGATGAGTGTGTAGTGTACTGGTGAGTGTGTAGTGTGTGTACTGATGAGTGTGTAGTGTACTGGTGAGTGTGTAGTGTGTGTACTGATGAGTGTGTAGTGTACTGGTGAGTGTGTAGTGTGTGTGCTGATGAGTGTGTGTACTGGTGAGTGTGTAGTGTGTGTACTGATGAGTGTGTAGTGTGTGTACTGGTGAGTGTGTAGTGTGTGTACTGATGAGTGTGTAGTGTGTGTACTGGTGAGTGTGTAGTGTGTGTACTGGTGAGTGTGTAGTGTGTACTCACCTAGTTGTGCTTGCGGGGGTTGAGCTCTGGCTCTTTGGTCCCGCCTCTCAACCGTCAATCAACAGGTGTACAGGTTCCTGAGCTTATTGGGCTCTATCATATATTCACTGGAAACTGTGTATGGAGTCAGCCTCCACCACATTGCTTCCTAATGCATTCCATTTGTCAACCACTCTGACACTAAAAAAGTTCTTTCTAATATCTCTGTGGCTCATTTGGGCACTCAGTTTCCACCTGTGTCCCCTAGTGCGTGTGCCCCTTGTGTTAAATAGCCTGTCTTTATCAACCCTGTCGATTCCCTTGAGAATCTTGAATGTGGTGATCATGTCCCCCCTAACTCTTCTGTCTTCCAACGAAGTGAGGTTCAATTCCCGTAGTCTCTCCTCGTAGCTCATACCTCTCAGCTCGGGTACTAGTCTGGTTGCAAACCTTTGAATCTTTTCCAGTTTAGTCTTATGCTTGACTAGATATGGACTCCATGCTGGAGCCGCATACTCCATGATTGGTCTGACATATGTGGTATATGATGTTCTGAAAGATTCCTTACACAAGCTTCTAAAGGCCGTTCTTATGTTAGCCAACCTGGCATATGCTGCTGATGTTATCCTCTTGATATGAGCTTCAGGGGACAGGTCTGGCGTGATATCAACCCCCAGGTCTTTCTCTCTCTCTGACTCTTGAAGTATTTCATCTCCCAAGTGATACCTTGTATCGGGTCTCCTGCTTCCTACCCCTATCTTCATTACATTACATTTGCTTGGGTTAAACTCTAACATCCATTTGTTCGACCATTCCTGCAGCTTGTCCAGGTCTTCTTGAAGCCTCATGCTGTCCTCCTCTGTCTTAATCCTTCTCATAATTTTGGCGTCGCCAGCAAACATTGAGAGGAATGAGTCAATACCCACTGGGAGATCATTTACGTATATCAGAAACAGGATAGGTCCAAGTACAGAGCCCTGTGAGACTCCACTGGTGACTTCACGCCAGTCTGAGGTCTCACCCCTCACTGTAACTCTCTGCTTCCTATTGCTTAGGTACTCCCTTATCCACTGGAGCGCCCTACCAGTTACTCCTGCCTGTTTCTCTAGCTTATGCATCAACCTTTTATGGGTGTGTACTGGTGAGTGTGTAGTGTGTGTACTGGTGAGTGTGTAGTGCATTGGTGAGTATGTAGTGTACTGATGAGTGTGTAGTGTGTGTACTGGTGAGTGTGTAGTGTGTGTACTGGTGAGTGTGTAGTGTATTGGTGAGTGTGTAGTGTACTGGGGAGTGTGTAGTGTGTGTACTGGTGAGTGTGTAGTGTATTGGAGAGTATGTAGTGTACTGATGAGTGTGTAGTGTGTGTACTGATGAGTGTGTAGTGTGTGTACTGGTGAGTGTGTACTGTATTGGTGAGTGTGTAGTGTACTGGTGAGTGTGTAGTGTGTGTACTGGTGAGTGTGTAGTGTGTGTACTGGTGAGTGTGTAGTGTGTGTACTGGTGAGTATGAAGTGTGTGTACTGGTGAGTGTGTAGTGTGTGTGCTGGTGAGTTTGAAGTGTGTGTACTGGTGAGTGTGTAGTGTGTGTACTGGTGTGTAGTGTGTGTACTGATGAGTGTGCAGTGTGTGTACTGATGAGTGTGTAGTGTGTGTACTGATGAGTGTGTAGTGTGTGTACTGATGAGTGTGTAGTGTGTGTACTGGTGAGTGTGTAGTGTGTGTTTTGATGAGTGTGTAGGGTGTGTACTGGTGAGTGTGTGTGTTCTGGTGAGTGTGTAGTATGTGTACTGATGAGTGTGTAATGTACTGGTGAGTGTGTAGTGTGTGTTCTGGTGAGTGTGTAGTGTGTGTTCTGGTGAGTGTGTAGTGTGTGTACTGGTGAGTGTGTAGTCTGTGTACTAGTTAGTGTGTAGTGTGTGTACTGGTGAGTGTGTAGTCTGTGTACTGGTGAGTGTGTAGTCTGTGTACTAGTTAGTGTGTAGTGTGTGTACTAGTGAGTTTGTAGTGTGTTTACTGGTGAGTGTGTAGTGTGTGTACTGGTGAGTGTGAAGTGTGTGTACTGGTGAGTGTGTAGTGTGTGTACTGGTGAGTGTGTAGTGTGTGTACTGGTGAGTGTGTAGTGCGTGTACTGGTGAGTGTGTAATGTGTGTACTGGTGAGTGTGAAGTGTGTGTACTGGTGAGTGTGAAGTGTGTGTACTGGTGAGTGTGTAGTGTGTGTACTGATGAGTGTGTAGTGTGTGTACTGGTGAGTGTGTAGTGTATGTACTGGTGCGTACAGTCCCCAAGCTGGGACTATAACCCAATAGACAACTTTCCGTGTACCAGGTTGTATAAAACTATATTTTCTAGCATATAAATTAATGATAATGTTTATCATGGTTTTACATACAGTTTTAAGCCCAGGACAAATTAGGTCATACGAGTGGGCTGTGTTGGTAATTATGGCTTTGTGCAGTTTCAGTTTGACTGAAACTGTTTGACTGTTTCAGTTCAGTTTCAGTCAGTTTTGTGTTGGGGATATAGGCCTATATCAACCGGCGGAACATTATTTAGGCCTCCAAATTGACCTGATGAATTGCCATATTAGACTACACTGTTGTAGTCGAATATGGCCCCAGGGGCTCCAGTTGACTCTCAGTCAATCTACCTACCTCTATCTCTACCTCTACCAATCTACCTACTTCAACTAATCTACACTTCAGACGTGACTCTCTGAGAGCACACAACGTAACGATCCCTATTCTTACGACTTGTTACAAACTTGTTACTTCTTGTTATAACATTTATATGACGTGTTAGAACGTTCTTACAACGTTGTTAGTTAGTTGTTAGAAATGGGTTGAAGGTGTTGCAACGTCGTCAAGGGCCCTTGACAGCTGGGTGGACAGCGCTTCGGATTCGTAGTCCTGTGGTTCCGGGTTCGATTCCCGATGGAGGCGGAGACAAATGGGCAAAAAGTTTTTTTCACCCTCATGCCCCTGTTACCTAGCATTAAGTAGGTACCTGGGAGTTAGACAGCTGCTATGGGTTGCTTCCTGGGGATGTGTAACATAAAGGAGGCCTGATCGAGGACCGGGCCGCGGGGACGCTAAGTACCGAAATTATCTCAAGATAACCTCAAGAGAACGTTGTAGTTTCGTAGTGTGTTCGTCCAGGGTGTACTCCCCTAGTTGTGCTTGTGGGGGCTGAACTTTGCTCTTTCGTCGCGCCTCTCAACTGTCAATCTACTGTTTACTAACTACTTTCCCCCCCCCCCACACACACACCCCAGGAAGCAGCCCGTGACAGCTGACGAACTCCCAGGTACCTATTTACTGCTAGGTAACAGGGGCATTCAGGGTGAAAGAAACTTTGCCCATTTGTTTCTGCCTCGTGCGGGAATCGAACCCGCGCCACAGAATTACGAGTCCTGTGTACTAGGACTGTAGGTGTACTTTAGGTGACTGTTCTAGGGCCTAGGTGTACTCACCTAGTTGTGCTTGCGGAGGTTGAGTTTTGACTCTTTGGTCCCACCTCTCTCCTGAGTACTGTATGACTCAGAGTGCATACACAGTTTAATTTAGTCCGAGGCTGTGTCCAGGACTAAAGTACACTTGTCTTCGGCCAGTACCTCGGCGAGGCCTTTGGTGAGGTGCGATTCGAACTCTGGAAAAAGAGAGGACAAAGCACAGTTCAACAGAAGTTCGAACGTAAACGCAGGTGGGTCGTGTGTAGAGTGCTCTGTAGTCGTAGACAAGGGGGGGGGGGGAGGGGGAGTTTGGTGCCTGGTTTAACGATAGCATTTGGCCGTTCTCACGAGAATGGGGAGGGTTTCTGGGAAAGTCTGAGGTGTTTGGCTCTGCTTCAAAACTGCCATCACGCGACTTTGACTCCTAATGTCCTTTTAATTGTTGTAGCTTCTACAGGCCCTCACAGGACCTGTGAGAAGCTTATACAGGACCTGAACACTCGCCTGAACAATAACCTTACAAGGTGTAAACACACGCGTACAAACATTCATCTAAGAGGATCTAAACACACACATGTAAACATTCCCCCTTGCTGTGTTGTCCCATCGTTGTGGTACCTTTACGGCTTCTACCTCCTTCCCTCACTCCTCCCCTCACTCCTTCCCTCACTCCTTCCCTCACTCCTTCCCTCACTCCTTCCCCTCACTCCTCCCCCTTACTCCTCCCCCTCACTCCTCCCCCTCACTCCTCCCCTCACTCCTCCCCTCACTCCTTCCCTCACTCCTTCCCTCACTCCTTCCCTCACTCCTTCCCTCACTCCTTCCCTCACTCCTTCCCTCACTCCTCCCCTCACTCCTCCCCTCACTTCTTCCTCCTCCTTTCTATGCATTCCCTCTTCGTTTTTCTCTATTTCTACCAACCCACACCAATTATACAACACCCACAAATACATCCCTACCAATCTACACCAATTTCACCACATCCAACAGCCTATTACCACCAACTATTACCAATTACACTCCATTTCACAACCCTAACCTACGACCCCTTACCAATTACACCGCATGAACCAACCCTTTCCTACCAACCAATACATATTACACCACATCAACAGCCCGTTCCCACTAACCACTATCAATTTTACCACACCAATTACACCACAATAATTACAACACAGTCCTGCCAGCCAAAGTTCCTCTCCTCAATTAAGTTCTCAGCACATTCCAGCAAGAATTTACGAACTTGTCCAAACTTACGACTGCTGCCAAACACATTGTGTCGATAGTTTGATGCAACTTGATTATACCTGGAGGACGCCGTCCATACCTGGAGGTCGACGCCCATACCTGGAGGTCGACGCCCATACCTGGAGGTCGCCGCCCACACCTGGAGGTCGCCGCCCATACCTGGAGGTCGCCGCCCATACCTGGAGGTCGCCGCCCATACCTGGAGGTCGACGCCCATACCTGGAGGTCGCCGCCCATACCTGGAGGTCGACGCCCATACCTGGAGGTCGCCGCCGGTATCTGGGGGTCGCCGCCCATACCTGGAGGTCGCCGTCCATACCTGGAGGTCGACGCCCATACCTGGAGGTCGCCACCCATACCTGGAGGTCGACGCCCATACCTGGAGGTCATCGCCGGTACATAATGAACCCATTACATCGACGTGTAGAAAAACGGGAGAGAATTAGAAGACGAAGCGAGAGACAAAGTTCCATGAGACAGCAAGAGACAGGTTGACAAGAGACAGGAAGATACAGGTTGACAAGAGACAGGAAGAGACAGGTTGACAAGAGACAGCAAGAGACAGGTTGACAAGAGACAGCAAGAGACAGGTTGACAAGAGACAGCAAGAGGCAGGTTGACAAGAGACAGCAAGAGACAGGTTGACAAGAGACAGGAACCCCAAGGCAAGATCCTGCTTCAAGTGGAGCTGCGTCACAAGGGCCGGGACAGGCATGGAGGCATGATTTACCAGGATTTACAGCAAGTGAGTTAAGGGATAAGAACCACAAGGAGGTAGTATAGACACAGGTCCTGTCTTAGTGAGTGGGGGAGAGAGGGAGGGGGGGGGGAAGGGTGTTAGGAAACGAAAAGGATTTACCAATCCTTGGAGAAAGGATTGGTGTAGCTGCACGGGGAGATTACCAAACTCTCGAAGGCAGGGATTACTTGTCCTTGGTGCAGGATCGCTAAAAGGATTATAGGAACCATCCATTTCAGGATTCCTCTTGATTAAATAGGATCCAGTAGTTTGGTGAGAGGACTGGAGTGTGTTATCGTCTCAGACGGAAGGGTTCCAGCTCCTGTAGAGAGTATTTGCAGTGCGTGCCGCGTCTGCCACAGTCTGCTCAGATCACCTCATTGCTATGTAAACACTGTAAACACCGGCTTCGGGCACAATTAAGAGTGTCGGGCAGTGGTAGAAGGAATTTTATATTATCTATAAATACTGGGATCTTTCAGGGGGTCCCGGGATGTGGACCTGCTCGACAGGCTCGGCTATATTCTTGCTTCGTAAAGTGGACACTTTTCATTTAGTAACGGTTTGTGGGTAAAGAATGGTGAACAACACAGCCAGCAGCCGTTGTACTCACCTAGTTGTACTCACACAAATTGTGCTGTACTGATGAGTGTGTAGTGTGTGTACTGGTGAGTGTGTAGTGTGTGTACTGATGAGTGTGTAGTGTACTGGTGAGTGTGTAGTGTGTGTACTGGTGAGTGTGTAGTGTGTGTACTGGTGAGTGTGTAGTGTGTACTCACCTAGTTGTACTCACCTAGTTGTGTTTGCGGGGGTTGAGCTCTGGCTCTTTGGTCCCGCCTCTCAACCGTCAATCAACAGGTGTACAGATTCCTGAGCCTATTGGGCTCTATCATATATACACTGGAAACTGTGTATGGAGTCAGCCTCCACCACATCACTTCCTAATGCATTCCATTCGTCAACCACTCTGACACTAAAAAAGTTCTTTCTAATATCTCTGTGGCTCATTTGGGCACTCAGTTTCCATCTGTGTCCCCTAGTGCGTGTTCCCCTTGTGTTAAATAGCCTGTCTTTATCTACCCTATCAATTCCCTTCAGAATCTTGAATGTGGTGATCATGTCCCCCCTAACTCTTCTGTCTTCCATCGAAGTGAGGTTTAATTCCCGTAGTCTCTCCTCGTAGCTCATACCTCTCAGCTCGGGTACTAGTCTGGTGGCAAACCTTTGAACCTTTTCCAGTTTAGTCGTATCCTTGACTAGATATGGACTCCATGCTGGGGCTGCATACTCCAGGATTGGCCTGATATATGTGGTATACAAAGTTCTGAATGATTCTTTACACAAGTTTCTGAATGCCGTTCGTATGTTGGCCAGCCTGGCATATGCCACTGATGTTATCCTCTTGATATAGGCTGCAGGAGACAGGTCTGGCGTGATATCAACCCCCAAGTCTTTTTCTTTCTCTAACTCCTGAAGAATTTCCTCTCCCAGATGATACCTTGTATCTGGCCTCCTACTCCCTACACCTATCTTCATTACATTACATTTGGTTGGGTTAAACTCTAACAACCATTTGTTCCATCATTCCTTCAGCTTGTCTAGGTCTTCTTGAAGCCTCAAACAGTCCTTTTCTGTCTTAATCCTTCTCATAATTTTGGCATCGTCCGCAAACATTGAGAGAAATAAATCTATACCCTCCGGGAGATCATTTACATATATCAGAAACAAGATAGGACCGAGTACAGAGCCCTGTGGGACTCCACTGGTGACTTCACGCCAATCGGAGGTCTAACCCCTCACCGTAACTCTCTGCTTCCTATTGCTTAGGTACTCCCTTATCCACTGGAGGACCTTACCAGCTACACCTGCCTGTCTCTCCAGCTTATGTACCAGCCTCTTATATGTATGTATGTGTGTGTGTGTGTGTGTGTGTGTGTGTGTGTGTGTGTGTGTGTGTGTGTGTGTGTGTGTGTGTGTGTGTGTGTGTGTACTCACCTAGTTGTGTTTGCGGGGGTTGAGCTCTGGCTCTTTGGTCCCGCCTCTCAACCGTCAATCAACAGGTGTACAGATTCCTGAGCCTATCGGGCTCTGTCATATCTACACTTGAAACTGTGTATGGAGTCAGCCTCCACCACATCACCCCCTAATGCATTCCATTTGTCAACCACTCTGACACAAAAAAAGTTCTTTCTAATATCTCTGTGGCTCATTTGGGCACTCAGTTTCCAGTACTCTCAGTACTTGGGCACTCTCTCGGGATGTGTGTGTGTGTGTGTGTGTGTGTACTTACCTATTACTTACCTATTAGTGTCACCCGGGGTTATCTTGAGGTTATCTTGAGATGATTTCTGGGCTTAGCGTCCCCGCGGCCCGGTCCTCGGCCAGGCCTCCTTTTTGTTACACATCCCCAGGAAGCAGCCCGTAGCAGCTGTCTAACTCCCAGGTACCTATTTACTGCTAGGAATCAGGGGCATGAGGGTGAAAGAAACTCTGCCCATTTGCTTCCGCCTCCACCGGTGATCGAACCCGGAACCTCACGACAACGAATCCGAAGCGTTGTCCACTCGGCTGTCAGGCCCCGGAGTGAGGTTTAGCTCCTGATACCCCGCCTACTAGCCTTGTACTTGTTGGGTTTCAACCTAACTACACTGACTTTCGAATTCTTGGTCGAATATGGCCTTCAAGTCGTTGATGGAGGTGGCTTCCACACCTTCTTGTAGAGCATCTCACTTGTTAACTACCCGCCCCGGGGACGAGTACTTCAGTCCCTTCGGCTCATTAGCGCTTCCAGCTTCCACCTGTGTCCTCTTGTCCGGCTTTCTCTCAGTCTGAAGAGCCTATCCTTGTCCACCTTATCTATTCCCCTGAGTATCTTGTAAGTTGTGATCATATCCCCTCTGTTCCTTCCATCCTCTCTCGGGATGTAGAGATTTAGTTTCATTAGCTTATGTTCTTAGCTCAGTTCTCTCAGCTCTGGTATCAGTCTTCTTGCAAACCTTTAAACCTTATTCACATATGGCTTAATTCTTCCCTAGGTCTGGGGTCCATGCCGGTGCTGCGTATTCCAGTGGTGGTTTAACACGTGTTGTGTAGCTTGTTTTGAAAGCCCCTTATTCAGGTTGTTGTTGTTATGTTGTTAAAGATTTAGCTACTCAGGACGAAGTGTCCATGTAGCACGAGCTATGGTGAGCCCGTAAAAATTCAGGTTCCTAAGGGATGTTCTTATACATGCCAGCGTGCCTCATGCTGCTGATGTTATCCTGTTTGTGTGTGTCTCCGGTGTGAGTGTCGGGATTATATCCACTCCCAGATCCTTCCCTCCTTCTTATCCCTGTAGCTGCCTTCCCCGCGTGGTGTAGCTGCCTTCCCCGTGTGGTGTGGCTGCCTTCCCCGTGTGGTGTGGCTGCCTTCCCCGTGTGGTGTGGCTGCCTTCCCCGTGTGGTGTGGCTGCCTTCCCCGTGTGGTGTGGCTGCCTTCCCCGTGTGGTGTGGCTGCCTTCCCCGTGTGGTGTAGCTGCCTTCCCCGTGTGGTGTAGCTGCCTTCCCCGCGTGGTGTAGCTGCCTTCCCCGTGTGGTGTAGCTGCCTTCCCCGTGTGGTGAAGCGGCCTTCCCCCGTGTGGTGTAGCGGCCTTCCCCGTGTGGTGTAGCGGCCTTTCCCCGTGTGGTGTAGCGGCCTTCCCCCGTGTGGTGTAGCGGCCTTCCCCCGTGTGGTGTAGCGGCCTTCCCCGTGTGGTGTAGCGGCCTTCCCCCGTGTGGTGTAGCGGCCTTCCCCGTGTGGTGTAGCGGCCTTCCCCGTGTGGTGTAGCGGCCTTCCCCCGTGTGGTGTAGCTGCCTTTCCCCGTGTGGTGTAGCGGCCTTCCCCCGTGTGGTGTAGCGGCCTTCCCCCGTGTGGTGTAGCTGCCTTCCCCGTGTGGTGTAGCTGCCTTCCCCGTGTGGTGTAGCTGCCTTCCCCGTGTGGTGTAGCTGCCTTCCCCGTGTGGTGTAGCTGCCTTCCCCGTGTGGTGTAGCTGCCTTCCCCGTGTGGTGTAGCGGCCTTTCCCGTGTGGTGTAGCTGCCTTCCCCGTGTGGTGTAGCGGCCTTTCCCGTGTGGTGTAGCTGCCTTCTTGCCTGATGCAAGAATACTAGAGGGATAGAAGCCCTAAACCAGAAGATAGTAAATACAGAATATGTGGTCATATTCAATGATTCATGTTTAAAAGAAAACTTGTTGCCAGTATACACCAATATAAACCCACATGACCCAGCAGTCCGCAACTCAGAGTTTACCTATAGGTATAGGCAAGAGCTCATACGGCATCAACTAAACATGAAGAAGGAAGCCCTCCAAACCCTTACAGAGCCAGCTGAGCATCTGTTAAACAAATGGACCCAGTACGACATCCCTATCCAACTCAAGCAAACCATCAACAGTGAACTATTTAACCTGAAACAACAACATAAAACTCGTGTAGAAACGAAGACACTACGTAAGTTAACAGCCCTAAACGGTGGATAGTTATTCCTCGTCCAAAAGACGGCTACATTAACCTTACTTCTCATGATCTTACCAAGGACCAACGACACCTCTTAATCAATTCATATTTAAACCAAAGAAGCATCAAAAACGCCTTGAAATCGAAATGCTTCTGCACGACATCCACAAGCTAGAAGACAACAAAAAGTCATCACCACTGACACACTTTAGACTAAACTACTAACAGAAGCGGGGTTAAAACGCTGAACATACTCATCAACAATCTTAACCCCACGACTCAAAGAAGCAGCAAAACAACTAAAAAATCTGGAAGATGTAATATTAAGAAAAGCCGACAAGACAGCAGCATGTGTAGATTCCTGCCCAAGAATACATGAACAAAATTAGCGACATCCTTAGTGATAACACTAAATTTCAACGAATCACGAGGAACCCTGTGGAGGACCTTAAAAGGAAAGTGAACTAAACTACTTCAGCAATCAACGCAAAAAAAGGTAGTGTTCATTTCACAAAACTACAAAGCGACTATGGCAAAGATATGCTTATGGCAATGTTAAGACACACAAACCAGGTAACCCACTACGTCAAATAATCAGCCAAATACCAACTCCAACCTATCACCTGGCAAAAAGATTTAATGAACTAACTCCATACACTCCAAGCAACAATAGTCTACAATCATCAGCAGATTTCCTAGAATTAATCAAAACTACAGAGCCCGATGGAATCATTGCTTCCCTGGACGTCGAATCCCTATTTACCAACGTCCCAGTCGACACAACCATAGGAATGATACTGTACAGGTTATACAGAGACGAGAGCACCCCCAAATTAGACATACCCGAGCCACATTTGAAGAGCCTTCTCGAGGCATGTACAAAGGAAGCCCGCAAGGGGACATGTATCTACAAATAGACGGAGTAGCAATGGGCTACCCCTTAGGAGTGTTGTTCGCTATTTTTTATATGGGAATGGTCAAAGATAGAGTTTTCAGTAGTAGACAAAAACCAACTATATATTGCCGTTATGTGGATGACATATTCGTCATAGTGAAAGACTCAGATGAACTAATTGATCTAAAAAGCCATCTAGAGAAAGAGTCAGTACTCCGATTAACACATGAAAATAGTAAAAATAACAGTCTGCCATTCGTGGATGTACTAATAACAAAAACAGGAACCTCTTTAAGTATATACAAAACCTACCAACATGAAATTATGCCTGAACGGTAAGAGTGAGTGCCCTCCACAGATACAAAACCAGTGTTCTCAATGCTTATATTCGTCGAGCGCTTACCCACTGCTCCGAAAGGAGCAACGTGAGTAGAGAGTGTGAAAGAATAACTCAGGTGTTGGTGAACAACGGATATAGCAACACACAAATAAACACCGCTATAAGAAGACACCTGGACCGATGGTACAATCCTGAACCTAGAACAGAAACCACAACACCTCCAATAAAATTATATTACAAATCAACCATGCACAGTGAACATAAAAAAGAAGAAACAACAATGAAAGAAATAATCCGTAAAGGAGTAAAAAGCACTACTCCTAACCAAAACACAGACCTGATCATATGTTATAAAACCAAGAAGACTACTGACCTCCTTATTAAAAACAGCCCGAAGCCGACGGAGAACCCTCTACAGCAGTCAAGCGTTGTATACATGTACACTTGCCCCCACGAAGGATGTAACCTTCAATCTAAGTACATAGGTATGACGTCGACCAAGCTGACGAGGCGTTTGACCTGTCATCTTCAATCCGGTGCCTCCAGGAATCACATGAGACAAGCCCACGATATCACCCTAACAAGAGAAATGCTGAATAAAAACATTTGTTTAATACACAAAACCCAAGATGTAAGAAGATTACAAATTCTTGAAGCAATTCACATAAGAATAGAACAACCTACCATGAACACCCAAATCACGGAACTATTTACTCTACCCACCATGAGAGTAAGGACAAGACCAGAACATAACGATGCCAACACAGAAGACCCTCCTCAACATAATAGGCCTATTGCACCCAATTAATCTTTGTGCTTCGTCCCCTATTATCCCCTATTTATCCACTATTTATCCCCATGCCTTTTTATTTATTACTTCTTTTCTCACCTGACCCCGTACTGGTATAAATCTAACGAGATCTGTAATTTCCTATCACTTGAGAATTAACCATGTAGGTTCGAAACGTTGTGTAATTGTATAATAAGTGTAATACATTCTATAGTAATTCACTCTTTTTCTTCACCTTGAAAAACGAACATGAGAATTGGAGAACTCCTCTTTCAACTAAACCCTGATGCAAGAAAACTAGTTAGAGGGATAGAAGCCCTAAACCAGAAGATAGTAAATACAGAATATGCTGTCATACTCAATGAGACATGTTTAAAAGAAAACCTTCTGCCAGTATACACCAATATTATATATATATATATATATATATATATATATATATATATATATATATATATATATATATATATATATATATATATATTGTGACGATAATCTCTTTCAAGAGAGATTGAGCCTGCTCTTCCCTACATAATTACGTCAAAATACAAGATACTATATACAAGATACATTCACCAAGTATCGCCAAACGTTTTGCCCAGAGAGCAAATCGTACCCAGCACACCTGGCCACCGCCGTAACCAGCTAACTGCTCATCCTCTGCCTGCCTGTTGCTGATTGGCTGGTGTCCCGTCGCACCTGTCCTCCGCCACCACCACAAGTCGACGTCTGGGCTGCAGTGCGCCAGTCTCGTCAGAATATCTCAGTGCTCCATGCAGTTGACATGTCTCGCTAGTAGACTAAGCCTTGGCTTTCGTGTACTAAGGGAGGTGGCAGCTCGAAGCCAGTATTCTAGCACTCATATTTTATTTTGCTATCACTGTAACTTACTTGTCTTAGCGTAACTTTTCATTTGCCAGTGATTATTCATGTCATTTTGTTTGTTGACTTGTCCTGCATATTTTTATGAGATTGCCTTTATTCATGTCTTGTTTTTCTAGAGTAATTAAAATGTCATTGTTTATATACTTGTGTTTTGTGTGTCTTCCCATTACCTTACCACAGACGAAAAGACCAACTTTTCTTTTTTTTTTTTGATTATGTGACGAGGCCCTGCCCCCAGCTTTTGAAACAGCCGAACACCAACGCTTTACCGTCACAATATATATATATATATATATATATATATATATATTGCCCAAGGAGCTCTGGAGAGCGAGCGTATGCAAAAATGGGGATCAAGAGCTAGCGACAAAGCGCTTTCCTGAGGCAATTAAAGTAGGGAAGGGAGTGAGATTGATGAAGGGTAATTTAGAAATATGATTAATTGTTGTGAAACAGTGAGAGGATGGTGTAGCTGGGTGTAGGAGTGTGGGGGGTGGTGTGGTTGGGTGTAGGAGTGTGTGTGGAGGGTGTAGCTGGGTGTAGGAGTGTGGGGGGGGGTGTAGCTGGGTGTAGGAGTGTGGGGGGTGGTGTAGCTGGGTGTAGGAATGTGGGGGGAGGGTGTAAGAGTGTGGGGGGGGTGTAGCTGGGTGTAGAAATGTGGGGGGTGGTGTAGCTGAGTGTAGGTGTGTGGGGGGAGGGTGTAGCTGGGTGTAGGAGTGTGGGGGGGTGTAGCTGGGTGTAGGAGTGTGGGGTGGTGTAGCTGGGTGTAGGAGTGTGGGGTGGTGTGGCTGGGTGTAGGAGTGTGGGGTGGTGTGGCTGGGTGTAGGAGTATGGGGTGGTGTGGCTGGGTGTAGGAGTGTGGGGGGTGGTGTGGCTGGGTGTAGGAGTGTGGGGGGTGGTGTGGCTGGGTGTAGGAGTGTGGGGGGGTGTGGCTGGGTGTAGGTGTGGGGGTGTGGCTGGGTGTAGGAGTGTGGGGGGGGGGTGTTACTGGGTGTAGGAGTGTGGGGGGGGGTGTGACTGGGTGGTGTGGCTTGGTGTAGGAGTGTGGGGGGGTGTGGCTGGGTGTAGGAGTGTGGGGGGGTGTGGCTGGGTGTAGGAGTGTGGGGGGGGGTGTGACTGGGTGGTGTGGCTTGGTGTAGGAGTGTGGGGGGGTGTGGCTGGGTGTAGGAGTGTGGGGGTGTGGCTGGGTGTAGGAGTGTGGGGGGGTGTGGCTGGGTGTAGGAGTGTGTGGGGGTGGAGTGGCTGGGTGTAGGAGTGTGGGGGGGTGTGGCTGGGTGTAGGAGTGTGGGGGGGTGTGGTTGGGTGTAGGAGTATGGGGGGTGGTGTGGCTGGGTGTAGGAGTGTGGGGTAGTGTGGCTGGGTGTAGGAGTGTGGGGGTGGTGTGGCTGGGTGTAGGAGTGTGGGGGTGGGGTGGCTGGGTGTAGGAGTGTGGGGGTGGTGGTGTGGCTGGGTGTAGGATTGTGGGGGGGGGTGTTACTGGGTGTAGGAGTGTTGGGGTGGTATGGCTGGGTGTAGGAGTGTGTGGGGGGGTGTGGCTGGGTGTAGGAGTGTGGGGGTGGTGTGGCTGGGTGTAGGAGTGTGGGGGGTGGTGTGGCTGGGTGTAGGAGTGGGGGGGGTGGTGTTACTGGGTGTAGGAGTGTGGGGGTGGTTCCGGCTGGGTGTAGGAGTGTGGGGGGAGGTGTAGCTGGGTGTAGGAGTGTGTGGGGGGTGTGGCTGGGTGTAGGAGTGTGTGGGGGGGGGTGCGTGGCTGGGTGTAGGAGTTTGGGGGTGGTGTGGCTGGGTGTAGGAGTGTGGGGGGGGTAGTGTGCCTGGGTGTAGGAGTGTGGGGGGTGTGGCTGGGTGTAGGAGTGTGTGGGGTGTGTGTGGCTGGGTGTAGGAGTGTGGGGGGTGTGTGGCTGGGTGTAGGAGTGTGCGGGGTGTGTGTGGCTGGGTGTAGGAGTGTGGGGGGTGTGTGGCTGGGTGTAGGAGTGTGCGGGGTGTGTGGCTGGGTGTAGGAGTGTGGGGGGATAGTGTGCCTGGGTGTAGGAGTGTGGGGGGGTGTGTGGCTGGGTGTAGGAGTGTGTGAGGTGGTGTGGCTGAGTGTAAGAGTGTGGGGGGGGGTGTGGCTGGGTGTAGGAGTGAGGGGGGGGGGCTAGGTAAAGCAGTGAGGCACCAGCTGCCAGGTTCAGAGATGCGCCAGTGACCAGTCCTCCCTAACACATCCCCATCAGCCGCCTGGTACAAAGGGAAGGTACTCCACTGGATAAGGGAGTACCTAAGCAACAGAAGACAGCGAGTCATTGTGAGGGGTGAGCCTCAGACTGGCGAGGCGTCACCAGTGGAGTCTCACAGGATTCAGTCTTTGAACATTTCCTCTTTCTGATGTGTAAATGACCTCCCAGAGGGTATAGTCTCGTGTCTCTCAATTTTTGCTGATGATGCGAAAATTATGAGGAGGATTAAGATCGAAGAAGATTGGAAGAGGCTACATGACCACCTAGACAAACTGAAAGAATGTTCCAACAAATGGCTACTCAAGTTTAACCCAAGTAAATGTAAGGTAATGAAGCTAGATGAAAGGAATAGGAGGCCAAACACAGGGTACAGAATGGGAGATGAAGTCCTCCACAAAACGGACAGAGGGAATCTAGGACCTAGGAGATTATATCACGCTAAACCTGTCTCCTGAAGCCCACATCAAAAGAATAGCATCGGCGGCGTATGCGAGGCTGGCTAACTGCCTTCAGGAACCTGTGTAAGGAATCTTTCAAAACCTTGTGTACCACGTATGAATGAGACGTATGCAGCTCCAAGCATGGAGTCCTTACCTTACCAGCAAAAGACGAAGCTGGAGCACGTATAGTGGCATGCCACTATACTTGTCCCTGAACTACGATGCATAAACTACGAGGAAAGGCTGCGTGAATTGCTCCTCACATCGTTGGAAGACAGAAGAGCTCGGGAAGACATGATCACCACATAAAAAAATCTCAATGGAATTGACAGGGGAAGATATGTACGGATTATTTAGTACTGGAGGGACACGAACAAGGGGACACCGGTGGAAGCTGAGTACCCAAATGAGCCACAGGGACATTAGAAAAAACCTTCTCAGTGTCAGAGTAGATAGTAAATGCAATGCATTAGGAAGTGAAGTGGTGGAGGCTGACTCCATACACAGTTTCAAATGTAGATTTGATAGAGCCCAGTAGGCTCAGGAATCTGTACACCAGTTGATTGATGGTTGAGAGGCGGGACCAAAGAGCCGAAGATCAACCCCCTCAAGCACAACTAGGTGAGTACAGAGATGTTACAGGGTACATACCTCGTAACTAACAGAGTCACACCAGCAAAAGAACCACCGAATACATACAACAACAGCTCAGTTGGTCAAAATCTGTTCAACAGTGATCAACCGCCTCAATCACCCATTAAACAATTTAAACAAATCATATTGGGAAAAAGATCTTTGCGATGCTCTCAAGCTTGACAAAAACTAGACCGGTGGGGGGGGGGGGGGGAGCGCCACTACCACAGTGGGCTGCGGTGGAGACCGGTAGGGGGGGGGCACTACCACAGTGGGCTACGGTGGAGACCGGTAGGGGGGGGGGCACTACCACAGTGGGCTACGGTGGAGACTGGTAGGGGGGGGGGCACTACCACAGTGGGCTACGGTGGAGACCGGTAGGGGGGGGGCACTACCACAGTGGGCTACGGTGGAGACTGGTAGGGGGGGGCACTACCACAGTGGGCTACAGTGGAGACCGGTAGGGGGGGGGGCACTATCACAGTGGGCTACGGTGGAGAGTCTCACGCTTGACTCATGGGGACAAAACACTCCGCCGTCTCGCTGGGAAGTGAAGAAACTGTTGCCCAGTGAGGGAGGTGGGGTATGGTGGGGTCAAGGGTCACTTATGATGAGGGAGGTGGGGTATGGTGGGGTCAGGGGTCACTTATGATGAGGGAGGTGGGGTATGGTGGGATCAGGGTTCACTTATGATGAGGGAAGTGGGGTATGGTGGGGTCAGGGGTCACTTATGATGAGGGAGGTGGGGTATGGTGGGGTCAGGGGTCACTTGTGATGAGGGAGGTGGGGTATGGTGGGGTCAGAGGTCACTTGTGATGAGGGAGGTGGGGTATTTTGGGGTCAGAGGTCACTTGTGATGAGGGAGGTGGGGTATTTTGGGGTCAGGGGTCACTTGTGATGAGGGAGGTGGGGTATGGTGGGGTCAGGGGTCACTTATGATGAGGAAGGGGGGGTATAGTGGGTCAGGGGTCACGTATGATGAGGGAGGTGGTGTATGGTGGGGTCAGGGGTCACTTATGATAAGGGAGGTGGTGTATGGTGGGGTCAGGGGTCACTTATGATGAGGGAGGTGGGGTATGGTGGGATCAGGGTTCACTTATGATGAGGGAGGTGGGGTATGGTGGGGTCAGGGGGTCACTTATGATGAGGGAGGTGGTGTATGGTGGGGTCAGGGGTCACTTATGATGAGGGAGGTGGGGTATGGTGGGGTCAGGGGTCACTTATGATGAGGGAGGTGGGGTATGGTGTGGTCAGGGGTCCCTCATGATGAAGGAGGTGGGGTATGGTGGAGTCAGGGGTCACTTATGATGAGGGAGGTGGGGTATAGTGGGGTCAGAGGTCACTTATGATGATGGAGGTGGGGTATGGTGGGGTCAGGGGTCACTTATGATGAGGGAGGTGGGGTATGGTGGGATCAGGGTTCACTTATGATGAGGGAGGTGGGGTATGGTGGGGTCAGGGGTCACTTATGATGAGGGAGGTGGTGTATGGTGGGGTCAGGGGTCACTTATGATGAGGGAGGTGGGGTATGGTGGGGTCAGGGGTCACTTGTGATGAGGGAGGTGGGGTATGGTGGGGTCAGAGGTCACTTGTGATGAGGGAGGTGGGGTATGGTGGTGTCAGGGGTCACTTGTGATGAGGGAGGTGGGGTATGGTGGGGTCAGGGGTCACTTATGATGAGGGAGGTGGTGTATGGTGGGGTCAGGGGTCACTTATGATGAGGGAGGTGGGGTATGGTGGGATCAGGGTTCACTTATGATGAGGGAGGTGGGGTATGGTGGGGTCAGGGGGTCACTTATGATGAGGGAGGTGGTGTATGGTGGGGTCAGGGGTCACTTATGATGAGGTGGGGTATGGTGGGTCAGGGGTCACTTATGATGAGGAAGGGGGGGGTATGGTGGTTCAGGGGTCACGTATGATGAGGGAGGTGGTGTATTGTGGGGTCAGGGGTCACTTATGATGAGGAAGGGGGGGGGGTATGGTGGTTCAGGGGTCACGTATGATGAGGGAGGTGGGGTATGGTGGGGTCAGGGGTCACTTGTGATGAGGAAGGTGGGGTATGGTGGGATTAGGGGTCACTTGTGATGAGGGAGGTGGGGTATGGTGTGGTCAGGGGTCACTTATGATGAAGAAGGTGGGGTATGGTGGGGTCAGGGGTCACTTATGATGAGGGAGGTGGGGTATGGTGGGGTCAGGGGTCACTTATGATGAGGGAGGTGGGGTATGGTGGGGTCAGGGGTCACTTATGATGAGGGAGGTGGGGTATGGTGTGGTCAGGGGTCCCTCATGATGAAGGAGGTGGGGTATGGTGGGGTCAGGGGTCACTTATGATGAGGGAGGTGGGGTATGGTGGGGTCAGGGGTACCTTATGATGAGGGAGGTGGTGTATGGTGAGGTCAGGGGTCACTTATGATGAGGGAAGTGGTGTATGGTGGGGTCAGGGGTCACGTATGATGAGGGAGGTGGGGTATGGTGGGGTCAGGGGTCACTTATGATGAGGAAGGGGGGGGTATGGTGGGTCAGGGGTCACGTTTGATGAAAGAGGTGGTGTATGGTGGGGTCAGGGGTCACTTACGATGAGGGCGGTGGTGTATGGTGGGGTCAGGGGTCACTTATGATGAGGGAGGTGGGGTATGGTAGGGTCAGGGGTCACTTATGATTAGGGAGGTGGGGTATGGTGGGGTCAGGGGTCACTTATGATGAGGGAGGTGGGGTATGGTGGGTCAGGAATCACGTATGATGAGGGACGTGGTGTATGGTGGGGTCAGGGGTCACTTATGATGAGGGAGGTGGGGTATGGTGGGTCAGGAGTCACGTATGATGAGGGACGTGGTGTATGGTGGGATCAGGGTTCACTTATGATGAGGGAGGTGGGGTATGGTGGGGTCAGGGGTCCCTTGTGATGAGGGAGGTGGTGTATGGTGGGGTCAGGGGTCACTTATGATGAGGGAGGTGGGGTATAGTGGGTCAGGGGTCACTTATGATGAGGGAGGTGGGGTATAGTGGGGTCAGGGGTCACTTATGTTGAGGGAGGTGGGATATTGTGGGGTCAGGGGGTTACTTATGATGAGGGAGGTGGTATATGGTGAGTCAGGGGTCACTTATGATGAGGGAGGTGGTGTATGTTGGGGTCAGGGATCACTTATGATGAGGGAGGTGGGGTATGTTGGGGTCAGGGGGTCACTTATGATGAGGGAGGTGGGGTATGGTGGGGTCAGGGGTCACTTATGATGAGGGAGGTGGGGTATGGTGGGGTCAGGGGTCACTTATGATGAGGGAGGTGGGGTATGGTGTGGTCAGGGGTCCCTCATGATGAAGGAGGTGGGGTATGGTGGGGTCAGGGGTCACTTATGATGAGGGAGGTGGGGTATAGTGGGGTCAGAGGTCACTTATGATGAGGGAGGTGGGGTATGGTGGGGTCAGGGGTACCTTATGATGAGGGAGGTGGTGTATGGTGAGGTCAGGGGTCAATTATGATGAGGGAAGTGGTGTATGGTGGGGTCAGGGGTCACGTATGATGAGGGAGGTGGGGTATGGTGGGGTCAGGGGTCACTTATGATGAGGAAGGGGGGGGTATGGTGGGTCAGGGGTCACGTTTGATGAAAGAGGTGGTGTATGGTGGGGTCAGGGGTCACTTACGATGAGGGCGGTGGTGTATGGTGGGGTCAGGGGTCACTTATGATGAGGGAGGTGGGGTATGGAAGGGTCAGGGGTCACTTATGATTAGGGAGGTGGGGTATGGTGGGGTCAGGGGTCACTTATGATGAGGGAGGTGGGGTATGGTGGGTCAGGAATCACGTATGATGAGGGACGTGGTGTATGGTGGGGTCAGGGGTCACTTATGATGAGGGAGGTGGGGTATGGTGGGTCAGGAGTCACGTATGATGAGGGACGTGGTGTATGGTGGGATCAGGGTTCACTTATGATGAGGGAGGTGGGGTATGGTGGGGTCAGGGGTCACTTGTGATGAGGGAGGTGGTGTATGGTGGGGTCAGGGGTCACTTATGATGAGGGAGGTGGGGTATAGTGGGTCAGGGGTCACTTATGATGAGGGAGGTGGGGTATAGTGGGGTCAGGGGTCACTTATGTTGAGGGAGGTGGGGTATTGTGGGGTCAGGGGGTTACTTATGATGAGGGAGGTGGTATATGGTGAGTCAGGGGTCACTTATGATGAGGGAGGTGGTGTATGTTGGGGTCAGGGATCACTTATGATGAGGGAGGTGGGGTATGTTGGGGTCAGGGGGTCACTTATGATGAGGGAGGTGGGGTATGGTGGGGTCAGGGGTCACTTATGATGAGGGAGGTGGGGTATGGTGGGGTCAGGGGTCACTTATGATGAGGGAGGTGGGGTATGGTGTGGTCAGGGGTCCCTCATGATGAAGGAGGTGGGGTATGGTGGGGTCAGGGGTCACTTATGATGAGGGAGGTGGGGTATAGTGGGGTCAGAGGTCACTTATGATGAGGGAGGTGGGGTATGGTGGGGTCAGGGGTACCTTATGATGAGGGAGGTGGTGTATGGTGAGGTCAGGGGTCAATTATGATGAGGGAAGTGGTGTATGGTGGGGTCAGGGGTCACGTATGATGAGGGAGGTGGGGTATGGTGGGGTCAGGGGTCACTTATGATGAGGAAGGGGGGGGTATGGTGGGTCAGGGGTCACGTTTGATGAAAGAGGTGGTGTATGGTGGGGTCAGGGGTCACTTACGATGAGGGCGGTGGTGTATGGTGGGGTCAGGGGTCACTTATGATGAGGGAGGTGGGGTATGGTAGGGTCAGGGGTCACTTATGATTAGGGAGGTGGGGTATGGTGGGGTCAGGGGTCACTTATGATGAGGGAGGTGGGGTATGGTGGGTCAGGAATCACGTATGATGAGGGACGTGGTGTATGGTGGGGTCAGGGGTCACTTATGATGAGGGAGGTGGGGTATGGTGGGTCAGGAGTCACGTATGATGAGGGACGTGGTGTATGGTGGGATCAGGGTTCACTTATGATGAGGGAGGTGGGGTATGGTGGGGTCAGGGGTCACTTGTGATGAGGGAGGTGGTGTATGGTGGGGTCAGGGGTCACTTATGATGAGGGAGGTGGGGTATAGTGGGTCAGGGGTCACTTATGATGAGGGAGGTGGGGTATAGTGGGGTCAGGGGTCACTTATGTTGAGGGAGGTGGGGTATTGTGGGGTCAGGGGGTTACTTATGATGAGGGAGGTGGTATATGGTGAGTCAGGGGTCACTTATGATGAGGGAGGTGGTGTATGTTGGGGTCAGGGATCACTTATGATGAGGGAGGTGGGGTATGTTGGGGTCAGGGGGTCACTTATGATGAGGGAGGTGGGGTATGGTGGGGTATGGTGGGGTCAGAGGTCACGTATGATGAGGGAGGTAGAGTATGGTGGGGTCAGGGGTTACGTATGATGAGGGAGGTGGTGATATTATTACTAGACGCAGGAATATTAGGAAATCGAGCTGGGATAGGACTTATCGCCGATTAACTTAATATGGACAAAATTATTGTGTTTATAGATGATAAAGTATAATGTATATGATAATGTATATGATAATGTATAATGTATATGATAGTGTATAATCCTTCCATGAGATAATGTAAATCAAAGTATACTAAACAGAAATGTTTTGCGCTTGTTATATGTAAAGTTGATTATTGTGTTGAGTTGCTTGGCTGCCCCCCCCCCCCTGTGTACACGGACACCAGGAGTAGTACACCTGCTGGTTCATGAGTGTTGTGGGCCCCCCTGTGTAGAGGGGCCCCTGTGTAGAGGGCCCCCTGTGTAGAGGGCCCCCTGTATAGAGGACCCCCCCCCTGGTGGAGGACCCCCGTGTGGAGGGCCCCATGTGTGGTGGGCCCCCCTGGTGGAGGACCCCCTTGTGTGGTTGTCCCCTCCCCTGGTGGAGGGCTCACGGTGTCTCATCTCACCTCCCAGCACCTTGTCCACATCTCCTAGCAGATGGGAGGAAGATTGTGATCTTGGTAATCTACAATCCCCCACCAAACAGTACAAGACCCAGGCAGGAGTATGATGACAACAACAAGGCATGTATATATGAACTGCAGAAGGCAGCAACACTAACCCACAGAATGAGAGCGAAGCTGCTGGTCATGGGGGACCTAAATCATGGAGAGGTAAACTGGGAATCAAGGAATCCTCATGGTCAGTCTCCGCCACTCCCACAGGGGAATCCTCATATCACCAGTCTCCGTGGTGTAGTGGTAAGACACTCGCCTGGCGTTCCGCGAGCGCTTTGGCATGGGTTCGTATCCTGGCCGGGGAGGATTTACTGGGCGCAAATCCTTAACTGTAGCCTCTGTTTAACTCAACAGTAAAATGTGTACTTGGTTGTAACAACGATTCTTCGCGGCGGGGATCGTATTCCAGGGACCTGCCCGAAACGCTACGCGTACTAGTGGCTGTACAAGAATGTAACAACTCTTGTATATATCTCAAAAAAAAAAAAAGGGGGAGCCGGTAGGCCGAGCGGACAGCACGCTGGACTTGTGATCCTGTGGTCCGGGTTCGATCCCGGGCGCCGGCGAGAAACAATGGGCAGAGTTTCTTTCACCTTATGCTCCTGTTACCTAGCAGTAAAATAGGTACCTGGGTGTTAGTCAGCTGTCACGGGCTGCTTCCTGGGGGTGGAGGTCTGGTCGAGGACCGGGCCGCGGGGACACTAAAGCCCCGAAATCATCTCAAGATAACCTCAAGATATGGCGGGGAGGAAACGTGGGGAGCAAAGTTAGTAGATGTTATAGACAGGAATTTCCTAACATAATATGTGAAGGAAGACACAAGGGAAAGAGCAGAGGATACACCGAGCCTATTAGACCTGATTTTCACCCAGAACGTAGAAGACATCGAGAATTTGGAACATGAAATACCTCTAGGGGCCAGTGACCATTGTGTCCTAGTCTTTGACTACATGATGGAACTCAAACTTGTGACCAAGGGACATGAGGTCTGGGAAAGGAGAGTTGACTACAGGAAAGGGGAGTACAGGAGGATAAGGGACAATATGGGAGAAGTGCAGTGGGAGGAAGAAATAAGAGAAAAAACAGTCCAAGATATGATGGACCTAGTCATACGGAAATGCCAGGAGGCCGAAGAGAGATTCATACCAACAGTAAAGGATAAAAGTCAGAGGGAATATAATAACCCATGGTTTAATAGACAGTGTCAGGAAGCAAAATGAGAAGCAGGAGGGAATGGAGGAAATACAGAAGACAAAGGACAGAGGACAACAGGATCAGATGTAACAGAGCTGGGAACGATTACATTAACATAAGACGAACATCGGAAAAGAATTTATGAGAACGATATTGCGATCAAAGGGAAAAAGCAACCTAAATTACTACACAGCCATATAAGAAAAAACGAAGTCGGTGAACGACCAAGTGACAAGACTAGGGAAAACAGAAGGGGCATATACAGAAAGTGACAAGGAAATATGCGAGGCACTGAATGCCAGTTTCCATGGAGTGTTCACAACCGAGCCTGAGCAGCTCCCATTGTTAGAAGAGATTACCCGAAGGGGTCATTAGTTCTAAATTTCCCAAAAATTGCATTAAATGAAAACTAGTTCGATTTCAATCAATCTTTTTTGACTAGTTGTATATGAAAGGGGTTTCATCTGGTCTAAGTCTCAACATCGTAGCATAAATAGGGAGAAAAAAATATTGAATTATATGCCAAAAATTTTCCAAAATGGTCAAAAATTAACATCAAACAAAAGTGTCATCTGAAATCAGGTCTATGACTCTCAGCTATCACAATAACATATATTAAATACAATTATAATTAGTTTTATTAAAAACAAATTAAGTTAATTTTTTTTTTATTTTATTTTTCTTATTTGTTTATCGGACGATTTGCATGAAACTTATACACGTGACTGCACGTAAGCCTCCCTGTTAGGGTGCCAATTTTGGAGGAAATTGGTTGATATCAACCTCAGCCACAGTTGGCAGCACCTCTGACTTTAATATTTTAGTGATATATTTTTCAAGTAACATTTGAAGAGTACCAAACGAGTTGGTAGTCTTTCATTTTTATTCAATTTACATGAAACTTACACCTTATATGTAAAGTGTATGTCTCTAAAATCTGAAGGAAGCGTTTTTTCCTGAGTTCATTTATTGATTTTATAAATAGCAATAAACAAGATATATTTGCATAATTTTGGGGGGAAATTTGACTAATTGTATTAGGACAACAAAAGATGTTTTGGAAAATCCCTTCCTACAGATCCTTTATTATATGCTAATGTGTCAGAAAAGTGTCATAGAATAATTATATCTGAAAAGGAGAAAGGTTTGAACTCACTTGAAAATGTCTAATATTTGTTGAAAAACAAAACAAAAATTAAATCTCCCTTTCTATTAAGGCTGCAGTACTGAAACTTGGAACAATTGCAGCCCTTTTCATATGCAACTAGTCAAAAAATATTGGTTGACATTGAACAACTTTTATGAAACTAATCCTGGGGGGCTTTCTTGAAAGAGTATCAGATATAGAGGTGACAGCATGGGAGGTAATGAAACAGTTGACAACACTGGATGCAACTACAGCAGTTGGACCAGACAAAGTATCACCGTGGATACTAAAAGAGGCAGCGCAGTCTCTCAGCGTGACTCTGGCAAGAATCTTTAATGAATCACTTACGTCGGGAGAATTGCCCAGTTGCTGGAAGAGGGCAAATGTCGTATTGATTTTCATAAAAGGGGATAGGGAGGAGGCACTTAACTATAGATCTGTATCACTGACAAGCATCCCCTGTAAAATACTTGAAAGAGTAATTAGGCTAAGACTGGTTGAACACCTAGAGAACATTTGGTTTGAAAACAAACATCAACATGGGCTCTGGAAAGGGAAATCTTGCCTAACAAACCTTTTGAAATTCTATGATAAAATAACGAGTATAAGGCAGGACAGAGAAGGCTGGGCAGACTGTATATTTCTGGACTGCCAAAAGGCCTTTGATACAGTACCACACAAATGAGACTGCTATTCAAACTTGAGAGGCAGGTGGAAGTAAGCGGAAAGGTCCTAGCATGGGTAAGGAACTACCTAACAGAAAGGTGCCAGAGAGTTACGATAAGGGGGACGAGAAGTCGGACTGGCTAACAGTAACGAGTGGAGTACCTCAAGGATCGGTAATGGGACCAATTCTATTTAAAATATACATTAATGACATGTTTATAGGAGTAGAATTCTACATGTCGATGTTTGCGGATGATGCAAAGTTGATGAGAAGAGTTGTGACAGATGAGGATTGTAGGATCCTCCAAGAGAACCTGAACAGGTTGCAGGGATGGTCAGAGAAATGGGTACTAAAATTCAACACGAACAAATGTAAAGTTATGGAAATGGGATTAGGTGACGGGAGACCAAATGAACAGTACGCAATGAAGGGGAACTGCCTACCTTTGACGACTCGAAAAAGAGACCTGGGCGTGGACGTAACACCTATCTAACCCCTGAGGCACATGTAAATAGGATATCGACAGCAGCGTACTCTACACTGGAAACGTTAGAACATCATTCAGAAACCTAAGTAATGAGGCATTTAGGGCGCTTTACACTGCCTCCGTGAGGCCAGTCTTAGAGTATGCCGCCCCATCGTAGAGTCCCCACCTGAAGAAACACATAAGGAAACTGGAAGAGGTTCAGAAGTTTGCTATAAGACTCGTCCCAGCGTTACAAGGGATGGGGTACGAAGAGCGCCTGAAGAAAGTGAGCCTAACGACACTAGAAAAAAGAAGGGAGAGGGGGGATATGATAGGAACTTAGGGAGATTGACAGAGTGGAAGTAGACGAAATGTTCAAACGGAATAGTAACAGAACGAGGGGACATGGGTGGAAGCTGGAAACTCAGATGAGTCACAGAGATGTTAGGAAGTTTTTTAGTGTGAGAGTAGTAGAAAAATGGAATGCACTTAAGGAGCAAGTTGTGGAAGCAAACTCTATTAATGATTTTAAAACTAGATATGATAGGGAAATAGGACCGGAGTCATTGCTGTAAACAACCGATGGTTCGAAAGGCGGGATCTAGGAGTCAATGCTCGGTCCTGCAGACACAACTAGGTGAGTACACACACACACACATACACACACACACACACACACACACACACATTATTTTAAACTAAATTCCTATAAAAAAGGAAGGGACCTATGAGGAGAAAGCGGCAAGCCATTAGTACTATAGCACTGGAATTAGGATAAGTCATGCGCCTACTGAAGAATGTCATTACAGCTGGTAGATCAGCTGGTAGATCAGCTGGAAGGTCAACTGGTAGATCAGCTGGTAGATCAGCTGGTAAATCACCTGGTAGATCACCTGGTAGATCAAAATGAAGTTAAATGCCGAAGCCAAAGAGACAAATTTCTGATAAAGGAAACGCGGGACCGCGTTCGATCCTCAAGAGAAGTCTCTGCACTGTTGAGTCCCAGTAGATTGACTGACGAATCCACGAATCTCTCATCAAAAATGTTTTCCCTGTGGCGAGGATCGAACACTTTTGCTTCCTGTAGCATTTGACCTATTTGTTGGCATCGTCTGGTGAAGAGTCTGCGGTTGACGAAGTCGACCATCCACTGGCACTGTGCTCGTCGTTCCTCCCAGCTCTCGTCCGTCCATTCATCAACCGTGTCTACGGTGCTCTTGGTTGGACTCACCTCAACACCATTGGTCTTATCGTCGCGCCTTTTGTCCCTGGACACTTTGGACTTTTTGCGGGGAAAGCAGCCACGGAGGGACTTGAGGAAGCCTTTTACTCTTCCCATTGTTGTTCAGGTCTACTGAGAAGACTTGATGATAGAAAATATATATGTAATACATATATTTCTGAAGCAGGAAGGTGTAATATGTCAGATGATCTAAATATAGTTAGGTCAGAATTGTTGTCCCTTGAGTGTGGGGCTTTGTGGTGGTCAGTGATGTCCCTTGAGTGTGGGGCTTTGTGGTGGTCAGTGATGTCCCTTGAGTGTGGGGCTTTGTGGTGGTCAGTGATGTCCCTTGAGTGTGGGGCTTTGTGGTGGTCAGTGACGTCCCTTGAGTGTGGGGCTTTGTGGTGGTCAGTGACGTCCCTTGAGTGTGGGGCTTTGTGGTGGTCAGTGACGTCCCTTGAGTGTGGGGCTTTGTGGTGGTCAGTGATGTCCCTTGAGTGTGGGGCTTTGTGGTGGTCAGTGACGTCCCTTGAGTGTGTGGCTTTGTGGTGGTCAGTGACGTCCCTTGAGTGTGGGGCTTTGTGGTGGTCAGTGATGTCCCTTGAGTGTGGGGCTTTGTGGTGGTCAGTGATGTCCCTTGAGTGTGGGGCTTTGTGGTGGTCAGTGACGTCCCTTGAGTGTGGGGCTTTGTGGTGGTCAGTGACGTCCCTTGAGTGTGGGGCTTTGTGGTGGTCAGTGACGTCCCTTGAGTGTGGGGCTTTGTGGTGGTCAGTGATGTCCCTTGAGTGTGGGGCTTTGTGGTGGTCAGTGACGTCCCTTGAGTGTGTGGCTTTGTGGTGGTCAGTGACGTCCCTTGAGTGTGGGGCTTTGTGGTGGTCAGTTACGAGTGGGGGGGGGGGGGTGAGGGGCAGTGTTTTGTGTGTGTTGTCCCCTGAGTCATGATGCTGTGATGCTGTGATACAGTGATACTGTGATACAGTGATGCTGTGATAGTGATGCAGTGATACAGTGACACAGTGATACAGTGAATCAGTACTGCAGGCATGAATCAGTGCTGCAGGCATGAATCAGTGCTGCAGGCATGAATCAGTAATGCAGGCATGAATCAGTACTGCAGGCATGAATCAGTACTGCAGAAATGAATCAGTACTGCAGGCATGAATCAGTACTGCAGGCATGAATCAGTACGGCAGGCATGAATCAGTACTGCAGGCATGAATCAGTACTGCAGGCATGAATCAGTGCTGCAGGCATGAAACAGTGCTGGACTAAAGCAGAACGTTCAGTGATTATGTGGAAGAGAACAGTTGTGACTCTTAATACTAAGAACATTTTACTTGAGAGTTCTGTGGTATGATGACTGGGGTGAGGCAGGATAATGAAGAGTAGACACACATTATGATGACTGGGGTGAGGCAGGATAGTGAAGAGTAGACACACATTATGATGACTGGGGTGAGGCAGGATAGTGAAGAGTAGACACACAATATGATGACTGGGGTGAGGCAGGATAGTGAAGAGTAGACACACATTATGATGACTGGGGTGAGGCAGGATAGTGAAGAGTAGACACACAATATGATGACTGGGGTGAGGCAGGAGAGTGAAGGGAAGAAACAATATAATGACTGGGTAGAGACAAGATAGTGAAAGGAAGACACACAATATAATGACTAGGGTGAGGCAGGATAGTGAAGGGATGGTAATATTATGACTGGGGTGAGGCAGGATAGTGAAGATATTCTATATGATGACTGGGGTGAGGCTGGATAGTGAAGGGAAGAAACAATATAATGACTGGGTAGAGATAAGATAGTGAAAGGATGACTCACAATATAATGACTAGGGTGAGGCAGGATAGTGAAGGGAAGACAATATTATGACTGGGGTGAGGCAGGATAGTGAAGATATCCTATATGATGACTGTGGTGAGGCAGGATAGAGAAGATATTCTATATGATGATTGTGGTGAGGCAGGATAGTGAAGATATTCTTTATGATGACGGGGGTGAGGCAGGATAGTGAAGAGTTGTCACACAATATGATGACTAGGGTGAGACAGGATAGTGAAGGGCAAACATTCAATATGATGACTGGGGTGAGGCAGGATAGTGAAGATATTCTATATGATGACTGGGGTGAGGCTGGATAGTGAAGGGAAGAAACAATATAATGACTGGGTAGAGATAAGATAGTGAAAGGATGACTCACAATATAATGACTAGGGTGAGGCAGGATAGTGAAGGGAAGACAATATTATGACTGGGGTGAGGCAGGATAGTGAAGATATCCTATATGATGACTGTGGTGAGGCAGGATAGAGAAGATATTCTATATGATGACTGTGGTGAGGCAGGATAGTGAAGATATTCTATATGATGACGGGGGTGAGGCAGGATAGTGAAGAGTTGTCACACAATATGATGACTAGGGTGAGACAGGATAGTGAAGGGCAAACATTCAATATGATGACTGGGGTGAGGCAGGATAGTGAAGATATTCTATATGATGACAGGGGTGAGGCAGGATATCGAAGGAAAGACATTCAACATGATGACTGGAGTGAGGCAGGATAGTGAAGGGATGACAATATGATGACTGGGGTGAGGCAGGGTAGTGAAGATATTTTATATAATGACTGTAATGAGGCAGGATAGTGAAGACAATATGATGACTGGGGTGAGGCAGGGTAGTGAAAATATTCTATATGATGACTGGGATGAGGCAGGATAGTGAAGACAATATGATGACTGGGGTGAGGCAGGGTAGTGAAGATATTCTATATGGGATGAGGCAGGATAGTGAAGGGAAGATATTCAATATGATGAATGGAGTGAGGGAGGATAGTGAAGGGAAGACACACAATATGATGATTGGAGTGAGGCAGGATAATGAAGGGAAGACAGTATGATGACTGGGGTGAGGCAGGGTAGTGAAGATATTCTATATGATGACTGGGATGAGGCAGGATTGTGAAGATATTCTATATGATGACTGGAGTGAAGCAGGATAGTGAAGAGTATACATTCAAATATGATGACTGGGGGTGAGGCAGGATAGTGAAGGTCAGACATTCAACATGATGACTGAAGTGAGGCAGGATAGTGAAGGGCAGTCGGACAATATGATAAATGGAGTGAGGCAGGATAGTGAAAGGAAGACACACAATATGATGAATGGAGTGAGGCAGGATAGTGAAGGGAAGACGCACAATATGATGAATGAAGTGAGGCAGGATAGTGAAGGGAAGACAGACAATATGATGAATGGATTAAGGCAGGATAGTGAAGGGAAGATACAATATGATGGAGTAAGGCAGGATAGTGAAGGGAAGATACAATATGATGGAGTGAGGCAGGATAGTGAAGAGGAGAGCTACTGGTGTTTGATGATGTAATGCCCTGGAATATGATGAGTGAATCTCCTGGAGGTTGAGGATTCAACCCCATGGTGTATGGTGACTTAACATGGAGTATGGTGACCTTACAACATGGAGTGTGTTGACCTTACAACATGGAGTATGGTGACCTTACAACATGGAGTGTGGTGACCTTACAACATGGAGTATGGTGACCTTAACAACATGGAGTATGGTGACCTAACAACATGGAGTATGGTGACCTAATAACATGGAGTATGGTGACCTTACAACATGGAGTATGATGACCTTACAACATGGAGTATGGTGACCTTAACAACATGGAGTATGGTGACCTTACAACATGGAGTGTGATGATCTTACAACATGGTGTATGGTGACCTTAACAACATGGTGTATGGTGACCTAACAACATGGAGTATGGTGACCTTACAACATGGAGTGTGGTGACCTTACAACATGGAGTATGGTGACCTTAACAACATGGTGTATGGTGACCTAACAACATGGTGTATGGTGACCTTAACAACATGGTGTATGGTGACCTAACAACATGGTGTATGGTGACCTTACAACATGGAGTATGATGACCTTACAACATGGAGTGTGATGACCTTAGAACATGGTGTATGGTGACCTTAACAACATGGTGTATGGTGACCTAACAACATGGAGTATGGTGACCTTACAACATGGAGTATGATGACCTTACAACATGGAGTGTGATGACCTTAGAACATGGTGTATGGTGACCTTAACAACATGGAGTATGGTGCCCTAACAACATGGTGTATGGTGACCTTAACAACATAGAATATGGTGACCTTACAACATGAAGTATGTTGACCGAACAATAGACAACATGGAGGTAACACCATGTTCCCCACACGTCCTCATAACTACTCCACCAGACACAAAACAAAACAAACCAATCACTCACCCCCATTTACTTCCCTAATTATCACTGTACTTGTGATACAAGTACTTGTGAGCCGTAAGAAGGATTCGAACCTGCACACTGAGTATTCCTAACCACAGTATTGGGATTGGGGGGAGGGGGGACTCAGGAAAAACACTTACCTATGCGCTAAGAAAACGGCCTTGAACTTTCCGCCTTCTGCTAAATGCCAGATCTCTGAGTTGCCCATCTGAAGTTGGTCGTATAGATGACCAAGAAATATTGGAGGAAAGTGGAGAATACCTGAGAAATGAGGCAATAGGAAGGGGAAGGGCAAGGTGGAAGAGGAGGGAAGGTAAAGATGGGAGAGGTAGAGAGAAGGGAACTGAGATTGAAGTGTTAAAGGAGTTAATATAGGAGGGGCGATGCGATGGACAGGTTAACAGAGAGAAAGCAAGAGACAGGTGACGAGAGAGAGAGAGAGAGAATGAGGAAGAACGAGAGCGATCATGATGGGGAGAGTGAAAGAGAAGTGAAAGAGAAGCACAAAGAAACCGCGAGCGATAAAAATACAAAACAAAATTATGATACAGAAATACGAAAACAGAAACAGTGAGAAACAGAACGAAATGTGAAACACGGAAACGGAGAGTAATAACGAAGATGTGTGTGAACAACAGATTATGGATTGGTGGCCAGAGAAGGGTGAAAAGTGAGAGAAGGAGGCCCTGGAAGGGTGAGAAATTAGAGAAGGAGCCCCTGGAAGGATGAGAAGTGAGAGAAGCAGCCCCTGGAAGGGAGAGAAGGAGCCCCTGGAAGGGTGAGAAATTAGAGAAGCAGCCCCTGGAAGGGTGAGAAGTGAGAGAAGGAGCCCCTGGAAGGGTGAGAAATTAGAGAAGGAGCCCCTGGAAGGGTGAGAAATTAGAGAAGGAGCCCCTGGAAGGGTGAGAAGTGAGAGAAGGAGCCCCTGGAAGGGTGAGAAGTGAGAGAAGGAGCCCCTGGAAGGGTGAGAAGTATGAGAAGGAGCCCCTGGAAGGGTGAGAAGTGAGAGAAGGAGCCCCTGGAAGGGTGAGAAGTGAGAGAAGGAGCCCCTGGAAGGGTGAGAAGTGAGAGAAGGAGCCCCTGGAAGGGTGAGAAGTGAGAGAAGGAGCCCCTGGAAGGGTGAGAAGTGAGAGAAGGAGCCCCTGGAAGTGTGAGAAGTGAGAGAAGGAGGCTCTGGAAGGGTGAGAAGTTAGAGAAGGCGCTCCATGAAGGCGCTAAGGCGTGGAAAGAAGAACATGTAAAAGTGTTGAGAGTGAAGGCGCGGAGAGTGAGGGAGAAAGACATTATATATGATAATGTCCCGCCGACAAGGAGGCGCTCCGGGCGGTGGACGTCGAGCAGACTAAAGGGATCGTAATTGACAATTTGTAGGGAGTAGTCTTCATAACAAGTGGCACAGCACAACGTTAATGACTACGACAACATTGTGACAAGTTGTCTCGTCTCTGGGGGAAGCAAGAGTTATTTTCCGACTCCTTATGTCTTTACAAAGTCAAGAAAATAGGTATTATTTCCCTTCTCAAGTGAGGGGGAGATGACCTTTTGCCTCAGCTTAGGGACAGGCATCGTGAAGGTACCTGAAGGCTGGAGACTAAGGGTACACTGTGTCACAGCTGTAGAGGAGGAGTCGGCAGCCTTGAGGTACAACCAAGACGTCTTCCTTAAGCTCAGGCAAAGGGAGGAATCACGTCTGAGGGGAATCATACCGATCTTCTATATTTTGTAGCCATAAGCAATCAAACGATAACACTGAGGCCAGGAATAAAAATTGTATTCCAGTGTGGAATATTAATATGTTTTTATGCACAAAGTAATTACATTAACGTGATGTTCTAATGAGGGAGATCATTAGGAGCCGTACGAAGGATTCGAACCTGCACACCGAGTACTCCTAACCACAAGTTGGGAGTATCACTTAAACCACTGAACCTTGGTATGCATTTATATAAAAACATTTGAGCCATGATAGTGTGAGTATTCGTTGTGAATCTATATAAATCCACTAATATAAACAATATTCAAATAATAATGCACATGGAAATCACAACAGCGGGATAGATCCGTGAGTAAACATTTAGAAGTCATATGAGAGGATCGAACTCGCGTTCCTGAACCCTTGAAGCCCATGCACTTTTAGCACTTCCGGCTGGGATACCTTGAAGGCCCATCATGGTCAAGTTGGTAGTGCGTGTGGTCGAGGAGTGCAGAGCTGTGGGTTCCATTCTATCCTCCGGCTTTGTGCCATCAAGGGAGCCGGTCGGCCGAGCGGATAGCACGCTGGACTTGTGATCCTGTGGTCCTGGGTTCGATCCCAGGCGCCGGCGAGAAACAATGGGCAGAGTTTCTTTCACCCTATGCCCGTTACCTAGCAGTAAAATAGGTACCTGGGTGTTAGTCAGCTGTCACGGGCTGCTTCCTGGGGGTGGAGGCCTGGTCGAGGACCGGGCCGCGGGGACACTAAAGCTCCGAAATCATCTCAAGATAACCTCAAGATATATCTCAAATGTTAATCATTATAATAATTCTAATTATGATTACATTGGGATATAATGCTGGAGCATTTTGATAATGTTCAAATACAGTTAGTTTTCTTCTCCAACGCAGAAGTCACCTTAAATAAAATCATGTTCCACACAAGCTATTGTATTCTCGTGCATGTGGAACCTCTGCATTGCCACACATTGGCAACTTCCGCATTGCCACACATTGGCAACTTCCGCATTGCCACACATTGGCAACTTCCGCATTGCCACATACTGGCAACTTCCGCATTGCCACATACTGGGAACTTCTGATAAAGTACAGTTCCCCCACACGAGGGATGCAAAAGTTCCACAAAATTAAAAAATACAGAAGTTCGCCACAGGATAAAATATGCAAAGTTCCTCACATTAAAGAATACAGAGACTCGCAGTGAAAACAGAACTGGTGCACAATACAACACACGATCACATGAAAACCGTTGAGAGTATTTACAAATACATCATAACATTCTGCTTCTTGTATGAGTGCGCGCGCGCGCGCGCACACACACAAACACTTGACTGTACAACTATTCATCTATTTCCACTTGACAAAGTAAAAATAGATTAAATGTTCACACGTAATAGTAACAGAACGAGGGAATATGGGTGGAAACTGGAAACTCAGATGAGTCACAGAGATGTTAGGAACTTTTCTTTTAGCGTGAGAGTAGTGGAAAAATGGAATGCACTTGGGGAACAGGTTGTGGAAGCAAACTCTATTCATAATTTTAAAATTAGGTATGATAGGGAAATGGGACAGGAGTCATTGCTGTAAACAACCGATGGCTGGAAAGGCGGGATCCAAGAGTCAATTCTCGATCCTGCAAGCACAAATAGGTAAGTACAAATAACTGAGTATACACACACACACACACACAGGTGTGTGTGTGTGTTCCTCACCTCCCCACCTGCCAGTGGGGACGTGAGGAAGCATCTGCTAAATTTGGACGTGACAAAGGCTATAGGCCCGGATGGAATATCACCATGGATACTAAAGGAAGGAGCAGAAGCTCTGTGACTGCCACTCTCCAGGGTGAACAACAAGTCACTGGTAACAGGTGAACTGCCAAAAATTTGGAAGACGGCCAATGTAGTCCCAGTATACAAGAAGGGTGATAGGCAGGAGGCACTGAACTACAGACCAGTGTCCCTAACTTGCATTCCATGCAAGATGATGGAAAAGATTGTGTGAAAAAAGCTAGTGGAACATCAGGAGCGGAAGAACTTTGTAACACAACATCAACATGGGTTCAGAGATGGCAAATCATGCCTAACTGGATTAATTGAGTTCTGTGACCAGACAACAAAAATCAGGCGAGAGAGAGAGGGCTGGGCAGACTGTATATTCCTGGACTGCCAGAAAGCTTTTGACACAGTACCACATTAGAAACCAGTGCACAAACTGAAGATGCAGGCAGGAGTGAAAGGGAAGGTACTCCACTGGATAAGAGAGTACCTAAGCAACAGGACACAGCGAGTCACCGTGAGGGGTGAGGTCTCGGAGTGGAGGGGAGTCACCAGTGGAGTCCCACAGGGATCAGTCCTTGGACCTATACTGTTTCTGATATACGTAAATGAACTCCCAGAAGGAATTAACTCGTTCCTCTCGATGTTTGCTGATGATGCAAAAATTATGAAGAGGATCAAGACAGAGGAGGATAGTATGAGGCTACAAGATTACCTAGACAAACTGAAGGAATGGTCCGACAAATGGCTACTAAAGTTCAACCCAAGTAAATGTAAGGTAATGAAACTAGGAGGAGGAACTAGGAGGCCAGTCACTGGATACCGAATGGGAGATGAAGTCCTTTACGAAACGAGCATAGAGAAAGATCTAGGAGTTGATATCACGCCAAAAACCTGTCTCCCGAAGCCCACATCAAAAGAAAAACATCAGGCGGCCTATGCGAGGCTGGCTAACATCAGAACTGCTTTCAGAAACCTGTGTAAGGAATCCTTCAGAACCGTGTACACCACATATGTATGGCCAATCCTGGAGTATGCAGCCCCAGCATGGAGCCCGTATCTAGTCAAGCGCAAGACGAAGCTGGAAAAAGTTCAGAGGTATGCTACTAGGCTAGTCCCAGAACTAAGAGGCTTGAGTTATGAGGACAGACTACGTGAACTGCACCTCACGTCACTGGAAGACAGAAGAGCTAGGGGAGACATGATCACCCCATAAAAAATTCTCAGGTGAATTGACAAGGTAGACAAGGATGGATTATTTAACACAGGTGATACACGCACAAGGGGACACAGATGGAAACCGAGTACCTAAATGAGCCACAGAGACATTAGCAAGAACTTTTTCAGTGTCAGAGTATTAATAAATGGAATGCACTAGGAAGTGATGTAGTGGAGGCTGACTCCATACACAGTTTCAAATGTAGATATGACAGCCCAGTAGGCTCAGGAATCTGTACATCAGTTGATTGACGGTTTAGAGGCGGGACCAAAGAGCCAAAGCTCAACCCCCGCTACCACAACTAGGTGAGTACAACTAGGTGGGTGAGAACGCACACACACGCACACACACACACACGCACACACACACACACACACACACAGGTTTTGGGGGCCTCGTAGCCTGGTGGATAGCGCGCAGGACTCGTAATTCTGTGGCGCGGGTTCGATTCCCGCACGAGGCAGAAACAAATGGGCAAAGTTTCTTTCACCCTAAGTGCCCCTGTTACCTAGCAGTAAATAGGTACCTGGGAGTTAGTCAGCTGTCACGGGCTGCTTCCTGGGGTGTGTGTGTGTGGTGTGGGGAAAAAAAAAGTAGTTAGTAAACAGTTGATTGACAGTTGAGAGGCGGGGCCGAAAGAGCAAAGCTCAACCCCCGCAAAAACACAACTAGTAAACACAACTAGTAAACACACACACAGTTAGGGGGGACATGATCACCACATTCAAGATTCTGAAGGGAATTGATAGGATAGATAAAGACAGTCTATTTAACACAAGGGGAACACGCACAAGGGGACACAGGTGGAAACTGAGTGCCCAAATGAGCCACAGAGATATTAGAAAGAACTTTTTTAGTGTCAGAGTGGTTGACAAATGGAATGCATTAGGGGGTGATGTGGTGGAGGCTGACTCCATACACAGTTTCAAATGTAGATATGACAGAGCCCGATAGGCTCAGGAATCTGTACACCTGTTGATTGACGGTTGAGAGGCGGGACCAGAGAGCCAGAGCTCAACCCCCGCAAACACAACTAGGTGAGTACACACACACACACACACGAGATGAGGAGGTTATCTTGAGATGATTTCGGGGCTTTAGTGTCCTCGCGGCCCGGTCCTCGACCAGGCCTCCACCCCCAGGAAGCAACCCGTGACAGCTGACTAACACCCAGGTACCTATTTTACTGCTAGGTAACAGGGGCATAGGGTAAAAGAAACTCTGCCCATTGTTTCTCGCGGGCGCCCGGGATCGAACCCGGGACCACACGATCACAAGTCCAGTGTGCTGTCCGCTCGGCTGACCTGGCTCCTGAGGATTGTAGAATCCTCCAAGAGGATTTGAACGGGTTGCATACATGGTCAGAGAAATGAAATGGCTTCTAGAATTCAAGATGAGCAAGTTGTTATGAAATGTAAAGTTATGGAAATGGGATTAGGTGACAGGAGACCAAAGGCACAGTTCACAATGAAGGGGAACTACCTACCTGTGACGACTCGAGAAAGAGAACTGGGCATGGACGTAGTAGTAGGCATCCTTCAGTCTCGGGAGACTATGGAGTTGCGCCCTAGTTGTCAATCCTGGTGCAGCGTCTGGTGTGACTGATGAGGCCAATCCGAGTGGCAGTCCATTCCACACTGAGCACAAACGAAGTCTGATTCTGGTCTGTCTTCCTGGTTACCGGCTATCCTTCTCTGTCTCTTTGCCTCCGATTTCTTGGCACGTGACTCCTCGAACTTGGAGAAACCTCTTTGAACAGACTGCTCCCAGGCTGAACGGTCTGCAGCCAGTGTTTCCCACGTAGCAAGATCGACGTCCATGGCTTTCAGGTCCCTCTTGCATACATCTTTGTACCGTAGCTGGGGCTTGCCTATTGGACGCTTTCCCTGCGTCAGCTCTCCATACAGGATATCCTTGGGGATCCTGCCGTCGCCCATTCGCACCACATGCCCGAGCCTGCGCATTCATCTTTGTTTCAGCATTGCGTACTTGCTGGTGATTCTAGCTCTCTCCAGGACTGTGTTGTTTGTCACCTTGTCCTGCCAGGTGATGTCCAAGATGTGTCAAAGGCAGCGCATGTGGTAGGCATTCAGCCGTCTTTCCTGATGGGAGCGGAGTGTCCAGGACTCACTGCCATAAAGGAGAGTGCTCAGGACACAGGCTCTGTAAACCTGAATCTTTGTATACTCAGTCAGCCTATTGTTGGCCCACACTCTCTTTGTCAGTCTGGACATGGTAGTAGATGCCTTACCGATGAGTTTGTTTAGCTCCGTATCAAGAGAGAGAGAGGGAGTCAGAGATTGTGGAGCCCAGGTACACGAAGTCGTGAACGACTTCCAGTTTGGAATCGGAGATGCCGATGTCAGGTGGGGAGTCCACTCCTTGTCCCATGACCTGTGTTTTCTTCAGGCTGATGGTAAGTCCGAAAGCATGACAGGCCTCACTGAAGCGGGTCATGAGCTTTTGGAGGTCTTCGGCTGAGTGGGCAGTGACTGATGTGTCGTCGGCAAAAACGAAGTCGCACAGACACCTCAGCCGAACCTTCGTCTTCGCTCTCAGCCTGGCGAGGTTAAAAAACTTTCCATCCGACCTGGTCCGGAGGTAGATGCCTTCCGTGGCAAATCCGGAGGCGTGCTGCAGCATAACTGTGAAGAAAATTCCGAATAGGGTTGGAGCCAGGACGCAGCCCTGCTTTCCTCAACTTCGGATGTCAAAGGCGTCTGATGTTAGGCCATCAAAGACCACGGTGCCCTTCATGTTCTCATGGAAAGATCTGCTGATGCTGAGGAGCCTGGGTGGGCATCCGATCTTGGGGAGGATCTTGAACAGGCCATCTCTGCTGATGAGGACAAAGGCCTTCGTCAGATCTATGAAGGCTATGAAGAGTGGCTGCTTCTGTTCCCTGCAGTTGTCTGAGGGAAAAAAACATGTCGATGGTGGACCTGTTAGCTCTGAATCAACATTGTGATTCTGAATAGACTCTCTCTGCAAGTACTTGGAGCTTCTTCAATGTGACTCGAGCAAACAGCTTTCTGACAATACTGAGGAGGGAGATTCCACGGTTATTGTTGCAGTCGCCCCTGTCACCTTTATTCTTATACAGTGTGACGATGTTGGCATCCCTCATGTCCTGTGGCACCTCTCCTTCTTCCCAGCAGAGGCAGAGAATTTCATGCAGCTCCATGAGCAGGCTACCTCTGCAGCACTTCAAGGTCTCAGCAGGAATGCCGTCTTTTCTAGGAACTTTGCCAAAAGCAAGGGAGTCTAGGGCATCGCTGAGTTCTTCGAGGGTCGGTTCGCTGTCGAGTTCCATTAACACAGGCAGGCACTCAATGGCGCTCGGGGCGTCTTCGGTGATCACATTCTCTCTGGTGTATAGCTCAGAGTAGTGCTCGATCCAGCGCTTCAGCTGCAGTGTCTAGTCCTGAATCACCTCGCCTGTGGCAAATTTCAGAGGAGCGGTCTTCCTCTGGATTGGGCCGAGGGCCTGCTTGAAGTCGTCATACATTCCCCTTACATTGCCTGTATCTGCTGCAGTCTGTATCTGGGAGCACAACTGGAGCCAATAGTTGTTGGCACATCGCCTGGCGCTCTGCTGCACTTTGCAGCAGACGGCCTGTCGGCCGACCTGCTGGTCTTCTTGCCAAAGGTGGACATGGTAGCGCTGAACACAGTGTGACGATAATCTCCTTCAAGAGATTGAGCCTGCTCTTCCCTCCAAAATTACGTCTTCACAATTATATAAAAAGACTATGGAAGAAATGTCCAACAACGACAACAACACCAGCAAGGCTTGCAAGGGTGAGCAGAAACGTATGCAGCCCGCCACCTGTTCGGACTCCAACCACCAAACTACCCGTTGATCGCTACGGCTCCGCTGATTGGTCGCCGGTCTGGCTGCACCTGCACTCGCCCCCAATACTACCTGATGTCTGGGGTCGCCCCAACATCAGTCTTCAGAATGTTCCGTGCTTTCGTAGCCAGCACACCTCCCAGCTAGACTCTAGAGTGTACTGAGAGAGGTGGTGGCTTTAAGCCAATATTCCAGCACCTCCCACTTAACTGTTGTATTGCACTTCTTGTTATTTTGCCTTAACGTAACTTTTCATTGTGTCATTTAAGAATTCTTATTATTTTGATTCATTGATTTTATTATACATATTTGTTTGTGCATTATTTTCATGTTTTGATTTATTTAACGTAATTAAAATTTCATTGTTAAAGTTTTACTTGTGTTTTGTGTGTCTTCTCCTTACCTTACCACAGACGAAGTTCCAGTTTTTCTATTTTTTTTTATAACTATGTGACGAGGCCATACCCCTAGCCTTAAACAGCCGAACACCAACGCGTTACCGTCACAAGTTATATGGGGGCCTGTCCTAGGAGCCTCACTCAGGTACTGGTGCCAAGTGGTAATTTATGGTAAGCGTATTTAACTCTGTTAACGTAGCTTTACTATTTTTCATTCAATTTCATTTTTTATAAGGTGCGGTGTATTGTGCATTACGAGAGTAACATATAGTGAAGGTGAGACAACTTTGGATTACGTGGTGACTGTAGGCCTCAGTCATACTCTTAATTGGTCATCTCTCCCTCCTTGTTATTACTCGTATTTACCATCTATGTCCCTTGAATATTTCTCATTCTGACAGATCATCATATTGGTACCCTGGTACTGTGGTCTGCCCCGGGTCAAGAGTACCCAATCTTCTGCAATCTGACTGTAGGAGGATAAAGAGGGCCATAGTTCCTCTAGCTCGAACTTTAGTTGCTGAATTGGGACCTCAGCAGCAGTTCTCGTCACCAGTTGACACCTCGCACCCCTACACGTCAGTCAGAGATGATGATACATACAACGGTAGGGAATTAGCTTATTTTTTCAGAGCACAAAAGTTCGCTAATTCTGTAAGTATCATATTAAATTCAGTGGGAAAAACTTGCTTTATGTCCTATAGAGACTTGGCAAGGTATGCCTACATCCTTGGACTACCAATTTTACTTTTGAAGCATTTAACTGTTTCATTTGTTTTCGAAACTTTGTTTCATTTGTTAGTAGGATTTTCTTGCCCTTATTCTCTTACATGAGTACCGGGTACAAGATTTCCTGCGCCCTTGATTTAATTTAATCATTTAATATCTTTCACTTAACGTTAATTGTTAAAGATCACACAGGATAGGTACCAGTTGCCACGTTGTCCTGTTTCTGACATTTCATTATTGAACATTCGTGTACCTTTATTTGCTAATTTCACCATGTTTCGTCTCCAAACTTTCCGTGCAAATCCAGCAGGTGAAATAGGGACTTTGAGTCGTGCCAAGAGGACTGAACTACAAACTCTTGCACATGAGTATCAACTAGAAGTTCCCTACCAAGCCAACAAAAATGACCTACACAACCTGTTGCTGGATTACTATTTAGAGCAAGGTAAGATAGACTCTGAAACTCATGAAACTTACTATATTGCAGAGAAAACTGACTTGGCTACGATGAAACTTAAACTAGAGCTGGCCAAGATTGAACGTGAGCAGCAAAGAGAAGCAGCTGCCATACGAAGGGAAGAGCACGAACGCGAAGCTGCTTTGAGGAGAGACGAACAAGAACGCGAAGCTGCTTTGAGGAGAGACGAACAAGAACGTGAAGCTGCCTTGAGGAGAGACGAACAAGAACGCGAAGCTGCCTTGAGGAGAGAAGAACACGAACGCGAGGTCGCATTACTCCGTGAACGTGAAAGAGTACAGCTTGAAACCAAACAACGCGAGTTGGAAATACAACGCGAACATGACAAGCAACAAGCGACTCTGGCTCTAGAGTGTCGTCAACGCGAAATCTCCTTGGAAACTTCACACTTCACCCAACGCCAGCAAGCTACTGCCAATCTTCCCGTCAGTTTTAATATATCACATGCAAGTAAGTTAATGCCATCCTTTGTAGAAGCAGAAGTTGATGTTTTTTTCACCACCTTTGAAACCCTTGCTAATCAACTCAGTTGGCCTGTCAACCAATGGGCCACACTTCTCAGAGTCCATCTTACAGGTAGAGCTGCAGTCACACTCAGTACTTTGGCGTCTGAGAATGACTACTACACTCTGAAACAAGCAGTGTTGGACGCCTACCTCCTCTCTACTGAAAGTTATAGAAGGAAATTCCGTGACCACCTGAAGGCAAGTACCACTACCTTCCTCGAGTTTGCTAACACGAAACGGAGGTATTTCATGAAATGGCTGGAAGCAGCACATGTCTCTACTTTTACAGAACTCGTGAACCTGATGCTTGTTGAAGAATTCTTGAGACGTGTGCCGCCTCCTGTCCGCCTCTACTTAGCAGATAAAGAAGAAACCGACTACCTGAAGTGTGCTAAGTCGGCTGACACTTACAGCCTCATCCACCGGCTGACACCTGAACCATCCTCCAGTAAGAAGTCGTGGTACAGTTACGAGAAGGTGAGCCCCGATCAAGCTGGTTCACAACTGTACTGCAAGTATTGTAGACTCTATGGACATACCATAGACAAGTGTGGTAAGTCTCAATACAAGGGAACCACTGACCCACAACGACCCAAACCAACTCCTCCTAAGTCCGGTAAGCCTGTGATGAATGTTGGTGTTGATGTTAATGATCTTTCTCTTTTCAGTAACCACCTGTATACTGGAACTGTCTCTGCCAACGGTTCAAATCCGGAGGGACGTTTCAAATTGAAGATCTTGAGGGACACAGCGGCTCTACAATCTTGAAGTCGGCTGTGCCCAACATAGTCTACACCGGGGAAACAGTCTTCATCACTGACCTCACTGCTACCACTCCATACCCTCTCGCCAGAGTCCACCTGGATTGTCCCTACGTGAACGGGGAAGTCCGAGTCGCCGTCAGGGAAAAGCCTTTTCCCATGCCTGGAGTGCAACTTCTCCTAGGCAACGACTTGGCAGAAGACCTGCAACCAACCAACCTGATCGTCATGGACAAACCCCAGGTGTGTAACTCTGTGCCAAGTAACCCTATTCTTGAGTATGTTCCAGCAGAGGTTCAAGAGAGTGATGATGTTTCTCCTCCGGTTCTCGTGACCACCCGTGCACAAGCCGCACGTCCACAGCCAGCTGACTCTACTGCTACCGCTGTCCCTCAAGACCCTCAGAAACTACCCCCGCATCTGACCAAGTTGGAGTTCCGTAAGTTGCAGAGGGAAGATCTTACTTTAACACCATTGTTTTTCCAGGCTGAGACTCAACCCGACAGTATTCCTGGGTTCTTCCTAGAGAACGACTTGCTCTACCGCAGATATAGACCCAGTAAACTGAAGGAGGAGGACGATTGGGCCAACACCGAACAACTTGTGATTCCCACCAGCCTGCGGCCCACTATTCTACACCTGGCCCATGGAGCATTCTCCCACTACGGCTTCAACAAGACTTACCATGGGATTCGTCAAGACTACTACTGGCCAGGTATGGTAAACAACGTCAAACAGTACGTTAAACAGTGTCATACATGTCAGATGGCAGGCAAACCGAACGTCTCCATTCCCAGAGCACCACTGATTCCCATACAGGTGCCTGCGGAACCTTTCCACAGACTCATAATAGACTGTGTTGGTCCTTTACCTCGGACCAGTTCAGGTAACGCCTACATCCTAACCATCCTGTGTCCTACCACCAGATTTCCCATAGCAGTTCCAGTGAAGAACATCACGGCTGCTACGGTTATCAAACATCTATTGAAGATCTTCACTCAATACGGATTTCCCAGGGAGATTCAAAGTGACTGTGGCACCAACTTCACCAGTGATCTCTTCAAAAGAACACTGGAGGAGTTCAACATCAAACAGGTATTGTCCAGCCCCTATCATCCTGCTTCACAGGGTTCTCTTGAACGTAGTCATCAGACCATCAAAGCACTCTTGAAAAAGTTTTGTAGTGAAACCTCAAAGGATTGGGATAAGCAGATTGACCTAATAATGTGTATTTTCAGAAGTCTCCCCAATGAGTCCCTAGGAGTATCTCCTTATGAGATGCTCTACGGCCGTAAGTGCCGTACTCCCCTTAAGGCTTTCAAAGACTCTCTCAGAGATGCCACCTTCAGTGAGCATCAGAATGTGCCCCAGTTTCTTCAAAACCTTCAGCACATTCTAGAGAGAGTCCACCGCTTTGCCCATGATAATCTATTGAAAGCCCAGGTGAGAATGAAGACTCATTACGACCAGACCAGCAAAGTAAGAAAATTCAAGCCGGGAGACTTCGTCCTTGCTTATTTCCCTATCCCAGGTTCACCTTTACAAAACAGATTTTCAGGACCCTACTGCGTCAAAGAGTGCAGGAATAATAATAATTATGTGATAGAGACTCCAGATAGGCGGCGGAAGACCCAGCTGTGCCACGTCAACCTCCTGAAGCAATATAATGGTACTCCTCCCACTGTCTTGATTAACTATTCCACATTCACAGAACCCTACATCCACAGTGAGACCTTCCCAGCTTCTCCTCCCGAAAGCACTGACAAGGAGTCAGCGCTTTCTAATTCCGAAATCCTTAATGATCTTCCCAAATACTTTCAGGATAATCATAGTGCACCTCTCGTCAAGATCTTCAGAGAACATCAAGAGTTGTTCAGAGATGATCCCCAAGAGTGTAATGTTACCCAGCACGACATCCAACTGCTCCCCGACACCCGGCCGATTCGTCAACCCTTCTACCGAATCAGCCCGAGCAAGAAGGAAGTCATGCGTGCTGAGGTGCAGTACCTCTTGGACCATGGACTAGCTACACCTTGTGAGTCCCCCTGGGCCTCACCTTGTATCTTGGTGCCCAAACCCCAAGGTAAGGTGCGGTTGTGCACTGACTATCGAAAACTGAACTCTGTCACTGTCAAGGATGCTTACCCCTTGCCAAGGATAGATGACATCCTTGATGCCATTGGTAGTGCCCAGTACTTGTCCCAAGTGGACTTGCTTAAGGGGTACTATCAAGTGTGTCTAACGGAGCGCGCTAAAGAAATATCTGCCTTCATCACTCCTTTTGGACTTTTCAGATATGAACGCCTTCCTTTCGGACTATGTAATGCCCCGGCCACCTTTCAAAGAGCTGTCAACCGTGTCATCCAGGGCTTGGATAACACATACGCCTACCTGGACGATATCGTCGTAGCCTCCAACTCCTGGAGTGAACATCTGCTCCAGCTGCGACGTCTGTTCTCCAAGCTCCTGACAGCCGGCCTCACCGTCAACCTGGGCAAGTCCACTTTCGCGAAAGGTAAAGTGCGTTATCTGGGTCATGTTATTGGGAGTGGCAGCATAGCTCCGTTAGACTCACACACTCAAGCCATCCTACAGTATCCACAGCCTACCACCAGGAAGCAGCTCCTGCGCTTCCTTGGTCTTGCCTCTTACTACCGTAGGTTTGTGAGGAATTTCAGTACAGTCGCCACACCTCTAATTCTATTAACCAGTCCCAAGCAACGGTATAATTGGACCATGCAGCAAACCGTTGCTTTCGAACAACTCAAATTCCTCCTCTGTTCTAACCCCATTCTCGCCTCTCCAGATATCACCAAGCCTTTCGTCCTTCATGTCGACGCCAGTGGTACCGGCGTTGGTGGTGTCCTGATGCAACTACGAGGCGAGGAGGTTCTACCTGTCAGCTACTACAGCTACAAACTGAAACCACACCAGAGGAACTACAGCACTATTGAAAAGGAGCTACTATCCATCGTCCTGAACCTCCAACACTTCGCTCCGTACCTACAAGGCGCCAGGTCTACCACCATCTTCTCAGACCACAACCCTCTCCGCTTCCTACATCAAGCCCAATTCACCAACCAGCGTCTTCTACGATGGGCTCTGTATTTACAAGACTTCAACCTGGAGATCCGCTATATCAAGGGTTCTGACAACACCATAGCCGATGCCCTCTCCAGAGTTTATGAAGTAGAAGCGACTCCATCCATTACTCCACCACATAACGACGTACTTCTTCCAGAACCGCAAGCTTCGGGGGAGAGTTGTGACGATAATCTCCTTCAAGAGATTGAGCCTGCTCTTCCCTCCAAAATTACGTCTTCACAATTATATAAAAAGACTATGGAAGAAATGTCCAACAACGACAACAACACCAGCAAGGCTTGCAAGGGTGAGCAGAAACGTATGCAGCCCGCCACCTGTTCGGACTCCAACCACCAAACTACCCGTTGATCGCTACGGCTCCGCTGATTGGTCGCCGGTCTGGCTGCACCTGCACTCGCCCCCAATACTACCTGATGTCTGGGGTCGCCCCAACATCAGTCTTCAGAATGTTCCGTGCTTTCGTAGCCAGCACACCTCCCAGCTAGACTCTAGAGTGTACTGAGAGAGGTGGTGGCTTTAAGCCAATATTCCAGCACCTCCCACTTAACTGTTGTATTGCACTTCTTGTTATTTTGCCTTAACGTAACTTTTCATTGTGTCATTTAAGAATTCTTATTATTTTGATTCATTGATTTTATTATACATATTTGTTTGTGCATTATTTTCATGTTTTGATTTATTTAACGTAATTAAAATTTCATTGTTAAAGTTTTACTTGTGTTTTGTGTGTCTTCTCCTTACCTTACCACAGACGAAGTTCCAGTTTTTCTATTTTTTTTTATAACTATGTGACGAGGCCATACCCCTAGCCTTAAACAGCCGAACACCAACGCGTTACCGTCACAACAGCGTCTCTGAAGTGCTCCCCTCTTTTACAGGTGGTGATCCTGCCTGGGCCATGGAGATCTTCCTCGAGCACACGTGCAAAATCTTCCACCTTCTCACGGTTGCGGGTCTTGGTGGTGTCGATACGAGGTCTGCCCTCCTTTTTGAGTGATGAATCTTCTTTCTTTGTATCGTGACCCTGGTACATACCATGGAGTGGTCGGTGTCACAGACAACACTCTGGTAGTTTCGCGTAATCTTGACACTGGGTAGACTTGCACGCCTGGTAAGAATCAGGTCAAGCTGATGCCAGTGCTTGGATCTGGGGTGTCTTCAAGAGACTCGGTGTTGAGGCTTTGTACCGAAGAACGTGTTGGTGACACAGAGAGCATGAAGGCAGCAGAGTTCTAGCAGACGTTGCCCGTTCTCATTCATCCTCCCAATGCCGAATTGACCCAGACAAGTGGGCCAAATGTTGTGATCGGCACCCACTCTGGCGTTGAAGTCGCCAAGGATGAACAGTGGCTCCTTTACAGGGATTCTAGCTATGACTCTGTTGAGGTTATCGTAGAATTTTTCCTTTCCTGGAGATGTTAGGGTTGGTGCATATGCACTAATTACATTGACTGGTCCTGTTTGGGAGTGCAGTTGCAGAGACAGAATTCGTTCGGTTTCCCCCGTCGGTGGCATAATGTGTCCCAACAGTGCATTCCTGACGGCAAATCCCACACCATGTTCTCTGGTCTCATCTGGAGGTTTTCCTTGCCAAAAGAAAGAGAAGGCCCTCTCTCTCACAGATCCTGATCCTGGAAGCCTGGTCTCTTGGAGAGCAACAATATCCATCTGCAGTTTACTCAGCTCCTTATCCATGATTGCTTTTTTTCGGGCGTCGTTGATTTCTTGCAGGTCGTCAAAGAAACCTGGTGTCAGTGTTCTGACGTTCCATGTGCCCAGCTTTTGGGCAGTTGATATTTTCTTTTTAGGTTTGGTATTGCTTGGTGCAAAGATGTCGGGCCGCTCGTCGGTTTTCACCCTAAACCTTACACACCCAGTGAGGTTAACGGACCGTAGCAAGGCAACACCTTATTGGCTGGTGGTTTGCCCAGCTTGAGGCGGGTGGTAGCTGCCCAGTGGGGCGCGATGACCCCTCCCACCTGTTACGGCCCTACTGGGACGCAACCGGGTTCTTCTCTGATGGTAGTAGAGTTTGGGAATCCGGCCCCAAGTTAGTAGAGGCTTTCAAGGGGTGAGCCCCATAACGCAAGTTAAAACAATAGGGGAGGTACACAAATACTCCAGTTTTCTGATATATGTATATTCTCTTATATATATATATATATATATATATATATATATATATATATATATATATATGCAGAATAACCACATATGAAAAATAGAAAATGCTTAACGCGTTTTCGGCTAATTCGCCTTCATCAGAGCAAAGTAGAATTCTACTTTGCTCTGATGAAGGCGAATTAGCCGAAAACGCGTTAAGCATTTTCTATTTTTCATATGTGGTTATTCTGCATACTTGGATCAGTGTTTTTGTGATCATTGTTGCATATATATATATATATATATATATATATATATATATATATATATATATATATATATATATATATATATATATATATATATATATATATTCCAACCACCATATGTAAAAAGACGCAGGAATTATTACTACACTATTATATAAAGTTTTAGTCTTCCTCTGAAGACACTTGACACTCTGTCACGCTCATTCTGGGTAGCCCTGGTTCCTTCTTCCGTGGCCCACGATGATTACTACGAATCTACCCTGGCCACAGGCCAGCCAAATCACAGTCCCACTGGGTGCTTCATCGTGATGGCCTTCAACCACGATCCAGCCTGTAGCTGGCAGGTACCGATCAGCCTCGCTGTTTTAGCCACTCTACGACTGATGCTAGGGTTGCGAGCCCAAGCCAGGAGCCTCGTGTGACTCACTGGCCACTCTCCTCACTCAGCACCTCAGTGGGTAGTCTCTTCCACCAGCCAGCCCCGGATAAGGCGATTCCCGACACTGCCACTCCTCAGGCAGGCTATTATACTCTCAACAGAGTTCGTCCGGGGGTGGCTCACAGCTTCAGAGCAGACTGGTGAAGAGACCTTGGCTGTCTTGGGTAGACTGCCCCATCGTCCAACACTGCAGTCCCAGGTCGACTCTGCAAGCAGACACGTCATTAGTATACTGGGACACTACCTGGGACCACTAGGAAACATCACTTACTAGCTTAGACAGAAACGTCCACCTCTTCACTCCAAAGATGGCATTCACTGTCTAAGCACTACCTCACCAGAGGTCAGCAGCGGCTACTCCACGAGCCAATTAAGACGGGAATCCAGTGCCTATTGCCGGCATATCCTGTCACCACTAGATGGCGTCGTCCATTTGGAGGGGGTTTCGGGAGCGGACTCACAGATGGCGTTGTCGTCACTGCTCCGTGCTCCGACGATTTACTCGGGTCCGTAACACCACCGTCAGAAGCAACCCTTGGCGTCGCACTCTTCGCCAATCGAACAGAAGACTTAAAACCAGTAGACTGTCGCTTCCCGTGTTGGTTCGACACTGTGAGGCGAAGCTGGAGTGTCCTCTCCACGGCGCAAAGCCTTGGTAGGTAGATATGGAGAAGCTGTTACCCATGCAACAGGTCCCCCCTCTCCACGTTGCTGAAATTATCCAATGGAAAGGCAAATGCCAATACACATGGTTCCAGCACCGTCACAGGAGCTGCTAGAACGAGGTCAAAGTCAACAACAAACTGCCTTAGGGTCTCTAACTCTGAATTTTTCCTCGAGGATGACTCCTGAAACCTTTTCCAAAAGAGGGGTATGGCCGCGAGGCAGCGGAGGTTTAAAATCAGGGTTTTCCTTCCCCTAGATGGGCTGCCTTCCCAGGTTATCGAGTCCCATCTACCTGGAGCAGCTGGTTTTAAGGCACCAGAGGCACGCCCTCCCCCTTTTTCCTGTCAGTAAAAGCAGTTCCGCCAGACTTAGAATAAGCCACTAGTGCAGGCCAGGAGTTGGACTTGGTTGTCAGAGGCTATTTGAGACGCTTGCCGTATAGGAGCTTTTTATAGGTAATGGGAGCTCGTCCCCCATTACCATCCCCTAGCTATGACAACCCCTTGGAACCTAATCTAACTCCTGAAGCACATATGAATAGGATATCGACAGCAGCATACTCTACACTGGCAAAAGTTAGAACATCATTCAGAAATCTAAGGAAGGAGGCATTTAGGACGCATTACACCGCCTATGTGAGACCAATCTTAGAGTAAGCAGCCTGTGACGATATCAACACCTATGAAGTTGTAACGAGTACCAGTCTTTACCTACTATTTCTGATTAATGTTGGCCGTTATTTAACGGTTCTGCTGTTCACCGTTTATTCCTTACTTTAACCACAGCCCAGTGAAGTCTTGTAACGTGGGTGCTTGATCACCGAGGGCCACAGGTATAAAGACACACTGTTACTACCCCAGTTACAGTACACTTTTTCACTGCCTCCACCTATCCCGAGAGTTTCTGTATTGATGCCAAGTGACTGCGGGGAAGGGGCCAGTCACAGTCAATCGCAACATAAATCCAGAATGTGGATCCCCAAATTATTTGAAAGGAGGGATGAAGTTACTTTAATTGTGTTTTAACAAGTTTACCAAGGAAGAATATATTGAGTCGATAAGGCTGCTTACAGGAACACATGGGCCATGACAAAAAATACACAGGATCGTGAATTCAACAATAAAAAATATATACAAATGGGAGAAAATTCAACTAAACACCATAAAATTCAAAATATACTTTACTACATAAAATAGTAATTGAACACGTCCTATTTTAATGATTCGCCTAGATGCACTGATTAAAGATATTTAACGCGTATGTTACTCACAGACTTTACCTTAATAACCTCTGTAACCTCCTTGGCCTTTACCTTAATAACCTCTGCAACCTCCTTGGCGAGATATTGTGACCTTGCCTCAGGGAGAAGTCTTCCTTGCCCTCCTGCTGCCCAAACCACACTAAGCCAGCCTCTCTCTGACCTCCCGCAAGCAAGCTGACCTTGGCTGGTTGCCAAATTAAATTTCAAGGATAATTATCAGAGCTCAACATAAGCACTTGGTCACTTAAGGTGACTGGATTTCTATTGAAAATCATGGTAATTACAATGGTACTTGAACTTTGTTAATTATTAATTACAATCTATATAAATAAAAATGGAAATGTTCGTTTGTGCATAATCGCTAATCTCAGAAAGTTCTTCGCCGATTGCTTTGAAATTTTCACACAACGTTCCATTCACATCCGGCCAGGGTTTTATGTACATACTATATTGATGTCATATCTGTGAAGGTAAAAAAGACATACGTGATTTTCATGTGAGGGGAAATCTTCGAAACTTCTTTACCGATTGCTTTGAAATTTTGACACAACGTTGCATTCGAATAGACGCGTCTTTTTATATACCTACTATATACATGCCTCACCTGTGACAGGTAAAAAAAATGCGTTTTTGAAAAACAGCGCCATCTGTTGCACATAATAGCAACATGCACGCTATACTAAATATGTCACGAATTCCATTTCAATGTTTCTGATTGTATTGATAAATTTTATTTTCATAGATTTCGATTAATTTTACTTTTTATTGAAATATTTTGTGTGACATTATGTTGCAACTGAGCTGTGTTGTTTACCATACCGTTCATTTCGTAGGAGTAAGTATAGATGCCACACCTGTGACAGGTAAAACTATGCTTTTCTTGAAAAACAGCGCCATCTGTTGCATGTAGCAGCAACACACACATGGTATACTAAATATGTTACAATTCCATTTCAATGTTTCTGATTGCACTGATAAATTGAATTTTATAGATTTTGATTTTTTTCATTTGGATTTAATTGCTTTGTGTGAATTGCGTTGGAATTGAGCTGTGTTGTTTACCATACCGTTCATTTCATACCATACCGAGTATTGTTTATTTTTAAATTTTTCATAATTTCATTTCATTTTTTAACTGTTTTTCTTATATTTCAGTAATGGGAACATCAGATCACTAGATATTCCCAATTTTCTGATGGGAACATCAGATCATTTGGGATGGCATCGGACGAGGGAGTGGGGAATGGTGGGGATGACGAGGGGACGGAAGTGAGAGATGGTGGGGAGGACGAGGGGACGGGTGAGGGGGGAATGATGGGAGGAGGGGGGGACAGGGAAGGTTGCTGTGGCTCAGCAACGCACATGCGTTGCTGAGCCACAGCAACGCGTGGCCGGGTACTGCTAGTAGCAAATAAAAACCAAGCTCCAACTAAAACAGCTATACAACCACATCAGGAGGAAAACAACAATGAAAGGACAGGTGATGAAACTGAGAAAGGGAGATGACAGGTACACAGTGAATGACAAAGAGGTGCGTGAAGAACTCAACAAGAGAGGAAGGAGAAGTCCCCGAACGAATATGGGTGGCGATAAACCAGGCAACCTTCGAAGATATTGAAATTACCAGAGATGACGTTAGGAGATTAGATCTAGATGCGACTAAGGCTGTTTGGACCAGATGGAATTTCATCATTGATGCTAAAAGAGGGAGCAGGAGCACTTTGCATTCCACTCTCTATGTTGTATAACAAGTTACTGGAAACAGAAGACATACCAGAAGGTTAGACAGCTAACGTAGTCCCAATATACAAAAAAGGGTGATAGGCAGGAAGCCCTAAACTATATTTAGTTTAGGGCTTAATTGTATTGAAACTTGTATATTTTATATACAAGTTAAGGCCGGTGTCCATATTTTGTATACCATGCAGGTGATGGAGAAGATCGCGAGAAAAAGCCTGGTAGCACATTGGGAGAGACGGAACTTTATAACACTCCACCTGCATGGGATCAGCGATGACAAATCGTGGCTTAATATAATTAAATTTTAATATTGATAAAATATTTTTAATAGAATTCATTGACCAAGCAACAAGCATTAAGCAAGAAAAAGAAGGGTGGGCAGACTGCCTTTTCTTGAACTGTCAGAAAGCGTTTGATAAAGTCCCCGATAAAAGACTGTTGCATAAGTTGGAGAAACAAGCTGGAGTAAGTGTAAGGTGCTTCAATGGATTAGGGAGTACCTAAACAACAGGAAGCAGAGAGTTACTGTGAGGGGTGAGACCTCAGAATGGCGTAATGTCACCAGCGGGGTCCCACAGGGTTCTGTACTCGGACCTATCTTGTTTCTGATATACGTTAATGATCTTCCAGAGGTTTTAGACCCATTCCTTTCAATGTTTGAGGCGAGAGGAATGATACTAAAATTATGAGAAGGATCAAGACAAAGAAATACAATGAGAGACTACAAGATGACCTGGACAGACTGATTCAGGTCATCTGGATTAAATGACCTGGACTATGTTCAGGACTAAAGGAATGGTCCAATAAATGAACACAGGAGAAAACTGAGTACCTAAATGAGCCACAGGGACGTTAGAGAGAACTTTTTCAGTGTCAGCGTAGTTAACGAATGGAATGCATTAGGCAGTGACGTGGTGGAGGCTGACTCCATACACAGTTTCAAGTGTAGATATGATAGAGCCCAGTAGGCTCAGTAACTTGTACACCAGTTGATTGACCGTTGAGAGGCGGGACCAAAGAGCCGAAACTCAACCCCCGCAAGCCCAAATAGGTGAGTACAAATAGGTGAAGTGAGTACACACACACACACACACACACACACACACACATACATATATATACACACACACACACACACACACACACACACACACACACACACACACACACACACACACACACACACACACTCCATGAGCAACCCGGGAAGGTCTCAGGTGCCCCATTAACCGTAAAGATGGGAGGGGGAAGATCCCATTCCATCACCCCATCACTGAGTTTCACCCTCGCAGTATTCTCCGGAAGGGAAAGCAATTCTACTTTCTTTTATTTGGCATTTAGAAAGGGGGAATGCGAAGAGGATGAACAGGGAGCAGAGTAAACGAATGTGAGATGGAATAAAGGGGGGAGGGAGAGAGAGAGAGAGAGAGAGAGAGTGAGAGAAAGAAAGAAAGAAAGAAAGAAAGAAAGAAAGAAAGAAAGAAAGAAAGAAAGAAAGAAAGAAAGAAAGAGAGAGAAAGAGAGAGAACGAGAGAGAAAGAGAGAGAGAGAGAGAGAGAGAGAGAGAGAGAGAGAGAGAGAGAGAGAGAGAGAGAGAGAGAGAGAGAGAGAGAGAGAGAGTGAGAGAAAGAAAGAAAGAAAGAAAGAAAGAAAGAAAGAAAGAAAGAAAGAAAGAAAGAAAGAAAGAAAGAAAGAAAGAAAGAAAGAAAGAAAGAAAGAGAAAGAGAGAGAACGAGAGAGAAAGAGAGAGAGAGAGAGAGAGAGAGAGAGAGAGAGAGAGAGAGAGAGAGAGAGAGAGAGAGAGAGAGAGAGAGAGAGAGAGAGAGAGAGAGAGAGACACAGAGAGAGACAGAGAGACAGAGAGAGAGGAGACGCAACATCGCTAAGATAGAGTGGAATAGAGGAACCTATTCCTTCTCCATGTGCCACTCCGTCAAAAAGACGACTGTTTGGCCCGACCAGAGGCGAAGGGCCGCAAGCAGCCCAACCAGCCTATCATGGCTGATTCATAAAAAGTCAATATTAACGTGCTATAATTTTGAACAATGCATCGTATTTTGAACGGATTGGTCAATTCTTGTAGAAATGCGAGGACCTGGGACGAGAGGACCGGCTGAAAAGGGATAGTTAGGATAGTATAGGAGAATGGTAAAGGTTAGGAAAGCAAAGGAGAATGGGGAGGGAGAGGGAGAGAGAGAGATTGATCTCGTTTTCAAGGGAAAACACAGGAAGAGGAGGAGGAGGAGGAATACACACTCAAAAATACACAATTATATACAATATATTGTATATATATACACATAAACTGACCCAAGGCCCCCACCCTCTACCCGAAAACTCAACATGAAGCAAAAAAAAATCATCATTCCCTTCAGAACAACAATAATAAACTCATACAGACCAAACAAGATATAAACAACCGAATCATCTTCCTCGCGACTTTATGGACGACGATTGACCACAAAAAATGGCGGGATTTGGGGCAGAAAAAGGTTGGTAAAATATACATATCATCCTTGAAGGTGGGGTGAAAACGACGTGTTTTGGGCAGGGTGCCAGGTGGGTGCCAGGTGGGTGCCTGGTGGGTGCCTGGTGGGTGCCAGGTGGGTGCCAGGTGGGTGCCTGGTGGGTGCCTGGTGGGTGCCAGGTGGGTGCCAGGTGGGTGCCAGGTGGGTGCCAGGTGGGTGCCAGGTGGGTGCCTGGTGGGTGCCAGGTGGGTGCCTGGTGGGTGCCAGGTGGGTGCCAGCTCCAGCCACAGGTCGCCCACCTGTTCCCCTAAAATAGATTAGTTCCGCCGAGCGCCGTGTGCCGAGGGTGATGTAGACAACTGGTCTGTATAGCCAGCTGGGACACGGATGGCTGTGTGAACAACCTCTGTCATCAGAGTACTCCACTTGTACTGCGAAGGTGGTGTACTCACCCAGTTGTGCTTGTGGGGGTTGAGCTCTGGCTCTCTGGTCCCGCCTCTCAATCCCCCTGAGAATTGTGTAGGTAGTGATCATGTCTTCCCTTGCTCTTCTGTCTTCCAGTGTCGTGAGGCGCATTTCACGCAGCCTTTCCTCGTAACTCATGCCTCTTAGCTCTGGGACGAGCCTAGTGGCATATCTCTGAACTTTTTCCAGCTTCGTTTTTTGCTTGACAAGGTACGGGCGGTTACCTTAATGTGTTTTCGGGTCTTAGCGTCCTCGCGGCCCTGTAGTAGACCAGGCCTCCTGGTTGCTGGACAGGTCGACCAGGCTATTGGACGCGGGTGCTCGCAGCCTGACCTATAAATCACAGCCTGGTTTACCAGGTATCCTTTGGAGGTGCTTGTCAAGTTCTCTCTTGAACACTGTGAGGGGTCGGCCAGTTATGCCCCTTATGTGTAGTGGAAGCGTGTTGAACAGTCTCGGGCCTCTGATGATGATACAGTTCTCTCTCTGAGTACCTGATGCACCTGTGCTCTTCAACGGGGGTATTCTACACATCCTGCCATGCCTTCTGGTCTCATGTGGAGTTATTTCTGTGTGCAGGTTTGGGACCAGCCCCTCTACTATTTTCCACGTGTAAATTATTATGTATCTCTCCCGCCTGCGCTCAAGAGAATACAGATTTAGGCATTTTAGTCGGTCCCAATAGTTTAGATGTTATATTGAGTGGATTCTGGCAGTAAAGGATCTCTGCACGCTCTCCAGGTAAGCAATTTATCCAGCTATGAGAGGGGCTGTCATTGTGCAACAGAATTCCACTCTAGAGAACACAAGCGTCTTGAAGTGAAGTGGTCTTGGGGTGGTGTATGGTGGTGTGTGGTGGTGTGTGGTGTTGGGGGGGTGTGGTGTTGGGGGTGTGTGGTGTTGGGGGTGTGTGGTGTGTGGTGGTGGTGTGTGGTGGTGTGTGGCGTGTGGTGGTGGTGTGTGGTGGTAGTGTGTGGTGTGGTATGGTGATGTGTGGTGGTGTGTGGTGTTGGGGGTGTGTGGTGTTGGGGGTGTGTGGTGTTGGGGTGTGTGGTGTGTGGTGGTGGTGTGTGGTGGTAGTGTGTGGTGTGGTATGGTGGTGTGTGGTGGTGTACGGTAGTAGTGTGTGGTGTTGGGTGTGTGTGGTGGTGGTGTGTGGTGGTGGTGTGTGGTGGTGGTGTGTGGTGGTGGTGTGTGGTGGTGTATGGTAGTAGTGTGTGGTGGTGGTATGTGGTGGTAGTGTGTGGTGTGGTATGGTGGTGTGTGGTGGTGGTGTATGGTGGGGTGTGTGGAGGTGTGTGCTGGTGGTGTGTGGTCTTTGGTGGTGTGTGGTGGTTGTGGCGTGTGGTGGTGGTGTGTGATAGTGGTGGTTGTGGTGTTTGTGGTGGTGTTGGTGGTAGTGTGTTGCTGGTGGTGGTGATGGTAGTGTTGCTGGTGGTGGTGGTGGTGATGTGGTAGCAGTGTGTACTTGATCACCTGGGTATGCATGACCAACAGTCGGGTTGATCAGTGTGGTGGGTGATTCAGACGACCAACTGGCTGTGTTACCGCATCACCAAGATTACCCCGCTTAGAAATTTTTTTCTAAGTTTCTCAATCACAGGAAAATCACCTGGTTCTCTTATAACAATTTATCTATGAAGGTTTATAGACTGTGGATCAAATGCTCCCCTGGCCCTTCTAATACATTAACTTGTTGACATCAACTAGACGTTGTTGACATCAACTAGACGTTGTTGACATCAACTAGACGCTGTTGACATCAACTAGACGCTGTTGACATCAACTAGACGCTGTTGACATCAACTAGACGTTGTTGACATCAACTAGACGCTGTTGACATCAACTAGACGTTGTTGACATCAACTAGACGCTGTTGACATCAACTAGACGTTGTTGACATCAACTAGACGTTGTTGACATCAACTAGACGTTGTTGACATCAAGTAGACCTTGTTGACATCAACTAGACGTTGTTGACATCAACTAGACGTTGTTGACATCAACTAGACGGTGTTGACATCAACTAGACGGTGTTGACATCAACTAGACGGTGTTGACATCAACTAGACGTTGTTGACATCAACTAGACGGTGTTCACATCAACTAGACGGTGTTGACATCAACTAGACGGTGTTCACATCAACTAGACGGTGTTGACATCAACTAGACGCTGTTGACATCAACTAGACGCTGTTGACATCAACTTGACGCTGTTGACATTAACTTGACGCTGTTGACATCAACTTGACGCTGTTGACATCAACTTGACGCTGTTGACATCAACTAGACGCTGTTGACATCAACTTGACGCTGTTGACATCAACTAGACGCTGTTGACATCAACTAGACGCTGTTGACATCAACTAGACGCTGTTGACATCAACTTGACGCTGTTGACATCAACTTGACGCTGTTGACATCAACTAGACGCTGTTGACATCAACTTGACGCTGTTGACATCAACTTGACGCTGTTGACATCAACTAGACGCTGTTGACATCAACTAGACGTTGTTGACATCAAATAAGAGAAGGTGACAGCGTACATGACCTCGGGGAAGCCTCCCAGTGACCTACATCTCCACGGTCCCTCACGTGAGGGAAAATCAATGACCGAGTCCCTCCTCCCCCCCCCCCTGGGAGTGTGTGTGTGTGTGTGTGTGTGTGTGTGTGTGTGTGTGTGTGTGTGTGTGTGTGTGTGTGTGTGTGTGTGTGTACGCACCTATTTGTGCATGCGGGGGTTGAGCTCTGGCTCTGTGTCACGCCTCTCAGCTGTCAATCAACTGGTGTACAGGTTCCTGAGCCTACTGGGCTCTATCATATCTACATTTGAAACTGTGTATGGAGTCAGCCTCCACTACATCACTGTCTAATATATTCCACCTGTTAACTACTCTGACACTGAAAAAGTACTTTCTAACGTCCCTGTGGCTCGTGTGGGTACTCAGTTTCCACCTGTTTCTCCTTGTTCGCATACCACCAGTGTTGAATAGTTTATCCTTGTCTACCTTGTCAATTCCCCTGAGGATTTTGTAGGTAGTGATAATGTCTCCCCTTACTCTTCTGTCTTTCGGTGTCGTAAGGTGCATTTCCAGCAGCCTTTCCTCGTTATTCATGCCTCTTAGTTCTGGGACTAGTCTAGTGGCATA
>NC_091197.1:18113401-18138066 GCF_040958095.1 Procambarus clarkii | reverse complement strand
GTGTGTGTGTGTGTGTGTGTGTGTGTGAGAGTGTGTATGTGTGTTTGTGTGTGTACTCACCTAGTTGTACTCACCTAGTTGTGTTTGCGGGGGTTGAGCTCTGGCTCTTTGGTCCCGCCTCTCAACCGTCAATCAACAGGTGTACAGATTCATGAGCCTATTGGGCTCTATCATATCTACACTTGAAACTGTGTATGGAGTCACCCTCCACCACATCACTTCATAATGCATTCCATTTGTCAACCACTCTGACATTAAAAAAGTTCTTTCTAATATCTCTCTGGCTCATTTGGGCGCTCAGTTCCCACCTGTGTCCCCTTGTGCGTGTGCCCCTTGTGTTAAATAGCCTGTCTTTATCTACCCTATCAATTCCCTTGAGAATCTGGAATGTAGTGATCATGTCCCCCTTAATTCTTCTGTCTTCCAGCGAAGTGAGGTTCAATTCCCGCAGTCACTCCTCGTAGCTCATACCTCTCAGCTCGGGTACTAGTCTGGTGGCAAACCTTTGAACCTTTTCCAGTTTAGTCTTATCCTTGACTAGATATGGACTCCATGCTGGGGCTGCATACTCCAGGATTGGCCTGACATATGTGGTATACAAAGTTCTGAATGATTCTTTACACAAGTTTTCTGAATGCCGTTCGTATGTTGGCTAGCCTGGCATATGCCGCTGATGTTATCCTCTTGATATGGGCTGCAGGAGACAGGTCTGGCGTGATATCAACTCCCAAGTCTTTTTCTTTCTCTGACTCCTGAAGAATTTCCTATCCCAGATGATTCCTTGTATCTGGCCTCCTGCTCCCTACACCTATCTTCATTACATTACATTTGGTTGGGTTAAACTCTAACAACAACATGTTCGACCATTCATTCAGTTTGTCTAGGTCTTCTTTAAGCCTCAAACAGTCCTCTTCTGTCTTAATCCTTCTCATAATTTTGGCATCGTCCGCAAACATTGAGAGAAATGAATCTATACCCTCCGGGAGATCATTTACATATATCAGAAACAAGATAGGACCGAGTACAGAGCACTGTGGGACTCCAATGGTGACGTCACGCCAATCGGAAGTCTCACCCCTCACCGTAACTCTCTGCTTCCTATTGCTTAGGTACTCCCTTATCCACTGGGGCACCTTACCAGCTACACCTGCCTGTCTCTCCAGCTTATGTACCAGCCTCTTATGCGGTACTGTGTCAAAGGCTTTCGGACAATCCAAGAAAATACAGTCCGCCCAGCTCTCTCTTTCTGGTTTAATCTTTGTCACCTGGTCGTAGAATTCTATTAAGCCAGTCAGGCAGGATTTACCTCCCTGAACCCATGTTGGCGATTTGTCACGAAGTCCCTTCTCTGCAGATGTGCTACCAGGTTTTTTCTCACGATCTTCTCCATCACCTTGCATGGTATACAAGTCAAGGACACTGGCCTGTAGTTCAGTGCCTTTTGCCTGTCGCCCTTTTTGTATATAGGGACCACATTCGCCGTCTTCCATATTTCTGGTAGGTCTCCAGTCTCAAGTGACTTACTATACACTATGGAGAGTGGCAAGCAAAGTGCCTCTGCACACTCTTTCAGTACCCATGGCGAGATCTCGTCTGGACCAACAGCCTTTCTAACATTCAGATCCAGCAGGTGTCTCTTGACCTCCTCTCTCGTAATTTTGAACTCTTCCAAGGCCGCCTGGTTTACGTCTCTTTCTCCTAGCACAGTGACCTCACCTTGTTCTGTTGTGTAGACCTCTTGGAATCTCTTGTTGAATTCATCACACACCTCTTTATCATTCTCAGTATACCTGTCCTCGCCGGTTCTAAGTTTCAATACCTGTTCTTTCACTGTTGTTTTCCTTCTGATGTGACTGTGGAGTAGCTTTGGTTCGGTGTGTGTGTGTGTGTGTGTGTGTGTGTGTGTGTGTGTGTGTGTGTGTGTGTGTGTGTGTGTGTGTGTGTGGTGTGTGCGTGCGTGCTTACCTATTTGTGCTTGCGGGGGTTGAGCTTTGGTTCTTTGGTCCCGCCTCTCAACTTTCAATCAACTGGTGTACATGTTCCTGAGCCTTATCATATATACCTTTAAAACTGTGTATGGAGTCAGCCTCCACCACATCACTGCCTAATGCATTCCATCTGTTAATTAACTACTCTGACACTGAAAAAGTTCGTTCTAACGTCCCTGTGGCTCATTTGGGTACTGAGTTTCCACCTGTGTCCCCTTGTTCATGTTCCACCAGTGTTAAACAGTTTATCCTTATCTACCCTGTCAATTCCTCTGAAATTTTTGTAGGTGGTGACCATGTCTTCCCTTACTCTTCCGTCTTCCAATGTCGTAAGGTGCATTTCACGCAGCCCTTCCTCGTAACTCTTGCCTCTTTGTTCTGGTAATATTCTAGTGGAATACCTCTAAACTTTTTCCAGCTTCTTATGCTTGACAAGGTACGGGCTCCATGCTGGGGCTGCATACTCCAGGATTGGTCTTACATATGTGATATACAAGGTTCTGAATGATTCCTTACACAGGTTCCTGAAGGCTGTTCTGATGTTAACCAGCCTCGCGTAGTCCGCAGACGTAATTCTTTTTATGTGGGCTTCAGGAGACAGGTTTGGTGTGATATCAACTCTGAGATCTTTCTCTCTGTCCGTTTCAATAAGTACTTCATCTCCAATTCTGTATCCTCCTGTTTACACCGCCTACTTCTATTACCTTGCATTTACTCGGGTTGAACTTTAGTAGCCATTTGTTAGACCATTCATACAGTCTGTCTAAGTCATCTTGTAGCCTCCTAATATCATCCTCTGTTTTAAGCCTCCTCATAATTTTTGCATCATCAGCAAACATTGAGAGAAACGAGTCTATACCCTCTGGGAGATCATTTACATATATCAGAAACAGTATAGGTCCAAGGACTGACCCCTGCGGGACTCTACTGGTGACGTCTCGCCAATCTGAGATCTCACCCCTCACAGTGACTCGCTGTCTTCTGTTGCTTAGGTACTTCCCTATCCAATGGAGTACCTTCCCTTTCACTTCTGCCTGCATATCCAGCTTTTTCACTAGCCTCTTGTGTGGTACTGTATCAAAAACTTTCTGGCAATCCAGAAATATACAGTCTGCCCACCCCTCTTCTGCCCGATTTTTGTTGCCTGGTCGTAGAATTTAGTTAATTCTGTGAGGAAGGACTTGCCATCCCTGAACCCATGTTGATGCTGTGTTACAAAGTTCTTTCGCTTTAAATATTCCACTGGCTTTCTTCACACAATCTTCTCCATCAGCTGGCATGGTATGCAGGTTAGGGACACTGGGTTCAAGTTCAGTACCTCCTGTCTAACCCCTTTGTTTTATATCGGGATTACATTAGCTGTATTCCAAATTCTTGGCAGTTCCCCTGTTCCCAGTGATTTGTTATATACCATGGAGAGTGGCAGGCACAGTGCTTCTGCTCCTTCTTTCAGTATCCAAGGGGATATTCCATCTGGGCCTATAGCCTTTCTCACATCTAACTCTAGCAAGAGGATCTTTACATCCCCACTGGTAATCTCAAACTCTTCTAGTGGTTCCTGGTTAACTCTTCCCTCTCTTATCTCTATAACTTCTCCTTGCTCTAATGTGAAGACCTCCTGGAATTTTTTAATCAGTTCCTCGCACTCTTCCTTGTCGTTTGTAGTGAATCTGTCTGCCCCTATCCTCAATTTCATTTCCTGTTCCTTTATTGTTGTTTTTCTCCTTATGTGGCTGTGCAGCAATTTAGGCTGAGTCTTTGCCTTGCTTGCGATGTCATTTCATATTGCCCTTCTGGCTCCCTTCTTAACCCGACGTATTCATTCCTGGCACTCTGGTATCTTTCTCTACTCACTAGTGTCCTGCTATTTCTATATTTTCTCCACGCCCTTTTACTTTGCTGCTTAGCTAGCCTACATCTCTGATTAAACCATAGGTTACTCATCTTCATTTCATTGTTTTCCTATTGGACTGGGACAAACTTGTTTGCTGCTTCCTTACACTTTTACGTGATGTATTCCATCATGTTGACCAAACCACACACTGGAAAGTGAATGGACGACGACGTTTGGGTCCGTCCTTGGACCATTCTCAAGTCGATTGTCTTGAGAATAGTCCTGGACCATTCCGTCATGTCATGGGCAGTTTTTCCTCTGAGCTCTGCTTCCCATGTTATATCTGTTAGGAATTTCTTATCTCCTCATAGTTTCCCTTTCGGAATACCAGCCTTTTGTTTTCAGTTCCACTCCTCGAGTTCATTAACCCTTCTTCAACCAGATACTCAAATATTAGTACACTGTGGTCGCTCATTCCTACCGGGGCACCGAAACCGATTTCCCTTATGTCGGAGTCTTTCAGAGTGAAGACTAGGTCAAGTCTCGCTGGTTCATCATTTCCTCTCATCCTTGTGGGTTTCCTAACATGCTGGCTTAAAAAGTTTCTTGTCGCAACTTCTAATAGTTTAGCTCTCCATGTATCTTCACCTCCTTGCAGTTCCTCGTTCTCCCAGTCTATCCTTCCGTGATTGAAGTCCCCCATGATGAGCAGATCGGATCTATTTCTACAGGCAACAGAGGCTTGCCACTATGGAGAGTGGCAAGCAGAGCGCTCCTGCACACTCTTTCAATACCCATGGTGAGATTCCATCTGGGCCAACAGCCTTTCTCACGTCTAGATCCAACAGGTGTCTCTTAACTTCATCTCTAGTAATTTTGAACCCTTCCAAGGTCACCAGGTTTACTGCCACCTCTCCTAGCGCAGTGACCTCTCCTCGTTCTATTGTGAAGACCTCCTGGAACCTCTTGTTGAGTTCCTCACACACCTTGTCATTCTCTGTGTACCTGTCCTCACCTGTTCTAAGTTTCATCACCTGTTCCTTCACTGTTGTTTTCCTCCTGATGTGACTGTGTAGTAGCTTTGGTTCGATCTTGGCTTTATTAGCTATATCATTTTTATACTTTTTCTCAGTTTCTCTTCTCACACTAACATACTCGTTCCTGGTTCTCTGGTATCTCTCTCTACTGTCTGTCTGGTGTTCTGTTATTTCGTAAGTTCCTCCACGCCCTTTTGTTCAGCGCCTTTGCTTTCATACATGCCCTATTAAACCATGGATTCTTCTTTTGTTTCTCGTTTTTTTTTCCTGTTGGGCCGGGATAAACCTGTTTACTGCCTCCTGATACTTTTGGGTGACATAGTCCATCATGTCTTGTACGGACTTGGTTTTGAGTTCTGTGTCCCATGGGATATCCCCTAAGAATTTTCTCATCTCTTCATAATTTCCCTTTCGGTACGCCAGTTGTGTGTACTAACCTATTTGTACTCACCTATTTGTGCTTGCGGGGGTTCAGCTTTGGCTCTTTGGTCACGCCTCTCAACTGTCGATCAATTGCTGTACAGATTCCTGAGCCTACTGGGCTCTGTCATATCTCCATTTGAAGCTGTGTATGGAGTCAGCCTCCACCACATCACTGCCTAATGCATTCCATCAGTTAACTACTCTGACACTGAAAAAGTTCTTTCCAACGTCCCTGTGGCTCCTGTGAGTACTCAGCTTCCACCTGTGTCCCCTTGTTCGCGTAGCAGCAGTGTTGAATAGTTTATCGTTGTCTAACCGGTCGATTCCCCATGAGGATTTTGTAGGTTGTGATCATGTCTCCCCTTACTCTTCTGTCTTCCAGTGTCGTAAGGTGCATTTCCCGCAGTGTGTGTGTGTGTGTGTGTGTGTGTGTGTGTGTGTGTGTGTGTGTGTGTGTGTGTGTATTCACCTAGTTTTAATCACCCAGTTGATCTTGCCGGTATTGAGCTCTGCTCTTTCGGCCCCCCTCTCAACTGTCAATTACACACACACACACACAACTGTGTGTGTGTGTGTGTGTACTAGTTTAGCAGTGCTTGAGAGGGCTGAACTACTGCTCTTGGAACTCGCCTCTTTAAATTTAACCAAGAGGTGTTCAACCTCTCAAACATTTTAAAGCCAAAAATAACGTCAACTTGTCGGATACAGAATTTGCTGTAATATTCCCTCTTGTACATTTCACAACTTAGCTTCCACCTGTGTGTTCTGTTCTTCGTAACGACCACCTATAACGGAAAGTCCTAACTATTGCCTACCTCATCAATTTCAATGTGTATATTTTTAAAGTCGCGATCATGTCTTCCCTGTTTCTTGACTCTTATATTGATGAGAGCTTTCGTTCTCCAAGTCTTTCCTCGTAACTTATACATTTTGGCTCTGGAATTTGTCTTCTGACATTCATCTGGACTTTCTCCAGTTCAGCTTTCAAGAATAAACCCCACATTTGCTCAACTAATTTCAGAAATGGTCCTGAACGGCAGATTCTTTATATATTTTATGCCAGTTCAAAACTTAGCTATCCTTGCAGATGCAGCAAATGATATCCGGTTTGTTTACGCTTGAGAAACTATGTTCGTTGTGCAGCCCGTCCTCCTAACATATCTCAACGGCGAGAAACTGCCGTATTTAAAGTGCCCTTTCCCTAACCTACCAGAGGACCCAAAGCAGAAAACGGGACAATATATCAATTTCGCGAGCCGCTACCATTTTCTAGTGCGACAATTTTTGGCCTTAGGTAGAGTGTACGTCAAAAATGCGACGTACTATTTGGTTGACGGGTTGTATGTATAGCCATTGGTGCTTCTCTGTGCTCCATAATGGTTTCCAATCTCATATGATGCCTTGTGGTCGGTCTTCTCTCTCTACGTCTCCCAGCGCCGGACATTTCACTCTACTGGAGCCGTGGAGCCACTTCCCGCCAAACACACACCGAAACTATGACGTTGGTACAACGTTCGAACAAGTTTGAACATCTCCTAACCAGTTATAACAACCAATATAGCAAGTTGTAACAACGTTCTAATGCGTCATAAACACGTTAAGTCAAGATGTAACAACTTTATTACAAGTTGTAACAAGCGGAAAATAATGACAGTTACGGTTTGTGTTTCCAGGGATGGTCCACCACTGGCTGAGACTTATTGTAATCTTCCTCAGTTCTAAAACACAAACATTTTTCAGTATTAACAAACATTGTTTATATATAATCTTTTCCCATTTTTTGGATAATATTGACACAAAAAAGGAAATTGACCGGAAATACCCTCCCCCCCCTCTCGTTACCCTGTAGGTAACTTCTAACTACTCTGATGATTGTTCTCTCACTGTGACTCTTAGATTTGAGTTGCTTAGGTACACCTTTATCCATTCCAGTATTTCTCGTCAACTTATGCATATATTTCCCCTTTCGTTTCACAAGACCTGGCAGTCCATCTCAAGACTCAATAGTGTTACTCAAAAATTAGACACTCAGTCCTCAGACCTGAAACTTAAGGAACTGACGACGTTCCAGTTCATCCTGGACCATCATCATCAAGTCGGGCACAAAAACTAGTCCAAAACTGATCATTCACGTTCTATTCAAGCTGCTCTATCATAGAATTCTATCATGTTAAAATCCATAGAAGCCGTGATGAGGACTCCAACCTAGGCGCTGAACCTAGGCGCCGGCTCTAGACAATCAAGCCACAACATTGCATCACGTTAGCGTGATTACTCGCTGTGTTTTCTATCATGTTTGTGTGACATACGAAGGCTGGTTTTGAACGTTCAGCCGGTTATACTCTCTCTTAGTGGTCGACACAATGTTCTCAAGTGGCACTTGGGGCGAGAGTTCAAGCAGGTCCTCTTAATCTATTGTAAGGAACTCTTGGAATCGTCTTTTAAGTTCTTTATAAACCTTATTAATGTCTTTTCTTTGAACAAGGACAAATTTATTATGTCTCTTCGAATGCTTCTATAATTCTTATGCTTCTATAATATGCTTCTATACATCCCATCTATTTGTGTCCCAAAGCATCTCAGGCAGAAAAGATATTATTCCTATATAATTTCTCCTTTTGTGTTCAAGCTTTTGTGGGCGCGCGCGCGCGTGTATTTACTATTTGTATCTGCAGGGTTCAGCTATTAGCTCTTGAACCCCGCCTTCTAACCAATTTATTTTTCCTCTTTTATGTCTAATACATATATATTTCTCTCTAACACACACACACACACACACGCACACACACACACGCGCACACACACACACACACACACACACACACACACACACACACACACACACACACACACACTCATGAATTATAAGATCGGCAGTAAATGATATATTAAAGGGGCTAGATAAGGAAGAGGCAGAACATAGCATTGAGAAGGTTTTCAGGTTGGGCTGGTACAACAAGGACAGAGACCGCGTGTTAAAGATAGTGTTTGCAAACGAGAGCACAAAGGAGAAGATTCTAACAAGGAAGAGCCATCTGCAATATGTGGGAGAATTCAAAACAGTATTCCTCCAGAGGGACATGACGAGGGAGGAGAAAGCCATAAAGGTGAAAGCAGGAGCAAGGTGAGGCACTGGGAGAGAGGAGAAAACCAGGAAATCACAGCTCCCAACACAACATCCCCAGAGGTGAGGGGGTAACCCACAACAAGCAACACAGTAACACCAATGGGGAGGGCAACTCCTCTACCCTCCTCTGCATAGTAACCCTGCCCACCCTAAACCCTCTCTGCCCTCAATCAAATGCTCAGCCAACTCTCTCTCCCCCCCTCACCCCATTCCCACCCATCTACCCCCTCCCCTACTCACACCGTTTCCCCCCTCCCCCAATTCCCTCCCTGGTCCTCCCACCCGCTTCATCCCATACCCTCCCTGTCCCCCCTTCACTTAACCCCCCACCCCTCACTACAGTATCCTCTGAGACCCTGTTATCCACTCCACAAATCCTCACACCCATGGAACAGCTTCCCCCATCAGCAGAACGCTCACCAAGAAAGGGACATGAGAAGGGACAGAAGACAGCAAGTCTCAAGGCAATGTACACTAACATAGATGGGATTACAAATAAAACAAATGAACTTGGAGAATGGGTACTAGAAGAAAACCCAGACATAATAACACTCACAGAAACAAAGCTAACGAAAACCATAACAAATGCAGTGTTCCCACAGGACTACTGTGTTGTGAGGAAAGAGATAGAAGGAAGAAGAGGTGGTGGTGGTGTAGCTTTGCTGACAAGAAAAGACTGGGGTTTTGAGATGGTTATTCAGGGTTGTGAAGGTTTCAGTGACTACATAACAGGTAACAACAACTGGAGGACAAAAAATTATAGTCTTAGTTATATATAACCCGCCACCAAATGACAGAAGACCCAGACAGGAATATGACAGAAACAACATGGCCACCATTAACATAATAGAGTGAGCAGCTTCTGTCGCTAGCAGGAATGGATCTGGACTACTAATTATGGGAGACTTCAACCATGGGAAGATAGAGTGGGAGAACAGAGACCCACATGGAGGACCACATACATGGAGAGCTAAGCTGCTGGACGTGGCGATAAGAAACTTTCAATGCCAACACATCAAGGTACTAACAAGAATGAGAGGGGAAGATGAACCAGCCGAGCTTGATCTGATATTTACCCTAAATGAGCGGGATATAAGGGAAGTTAAGTTGGAAGCACCCTTGGGAATGAGTGATCACAGTGTATTGATCTTTGAGTACCTGGTAGAGCTAAGATTTATCTCCTCCAAAAAAGAACTAGGAAACAAAAGGCTGGCATACCGAAAGGAGAATTATAAGGAGATAAGTTTCCTAAGGGAAATACCTTGGGACACAGACCTCAGAGCTAAGTCTGTACAAGACATGATTGATAATGTCACCCAAAAGTGTCAGGAGGCAGTAAACAGGTTCATCCCGGCTCAAAAGGAAAAATCCGAGACGCAAAAGAAAAATCCAAGGTTTAATAGGGCATGTATGGAAGTAAAGGAACTGAACAACAGGGCATGGAGGAACTTCCGAAATAACAGAACACCAGAAAGCAGTGAGAGATACCAGAGAACCAGGAAGGAGTATGTTAGTGTGAGAAGAGAAGCAGAGAAAAATTATGAAAATAATATAGCAAGCAAAGCCAAGACCGAACCAAAGCTATTCCATTGGGGAGCCGGTTGGCCTAGCGGACAGCACGCTGGACTTGTGATCCTGTGGTTCTGGGTTCGATCCCAGGCGCCGGCGAGAAACAATGGGCAGAGTTTCTTTCACCCTATGCCCCTGTTACCTAGCAGTAAAATAGGTACCTGGGTGTTAGTCAGCTGTCACGGGCTGCTTCTTGGTGGTGGAGGCCTGGTCGAAGACCGGGTCGCGGGGACACTAAAAAAAAGCCCCGAAATCATCTCAAGATAACCTCAAGATATTCACATCAGGAGGAAAACAACAGTGAAAGAACAGGTAATGAAACTTAGAACAGGCGAGGACAGGTATACAAAGAATGACAAAGAGGTGTGTGAAGAACTCAACAAGAGGTTCCAAGAGGTCTGCACAATAGAACAAGGTGAGGTCACTGCGCTAGGAGTGGGGTCAGTAAACCAGGCGGCCTTCGAAGGGTTCGAAATTACGGGAGATGAGGTCAAGAGACACCTGTTGGATCTGGATGTGAGAAAGGCTGTTGGTCCCGACAGGATCTCACCAAGGGTATTGAAAGAGTGTCCAGAGGCACTTTGCTGGCCACTCTCCATAGTGTATAGTAGGTCACTGGAGATGGGAGACCTACCAGAAATATAGAAGACGGCTAATGTGGTCCTAATATACAAAAAGGGTGACAAACAAGAGGCACTGAACTACAGGCCAGTGTCCTTGACTTGTATACCATGCAAGGTGATGGAGAAGATCGTGAGAAAAAACCTAGTAACACATCTGGTGAGAAGGGACTTCATGACAAATCGCCGACATGGGTTCGGGGAGGGTAAATCTTGCCTTACAAGCTTAATAGAATTCTACGACCAGGTGACAAAGATTAAGCAAGAAAAAGAAGGCTGGGCGGACTGCATTTTCTTGGACTGTCTTAAAGCCTTTAACACAGTACCCCATAAGAGGCTGGCACATAAGCTGGAGAGACAGGCAGGAGTGGCTGGTAAGGTGCTCCAGTGGACAAGAGAGTACCTAAGCAGTAGGAAGCAGAGTGTTACAGTGAGGGGTGAGACCTCAGATTGGCGTGAAGTCACCAGTGGAGTCCCACAGGGCTCGGACCTATCCTGTTTCTGATATACGTAAATGATCTCCCGGAGGGTATAGACTCATTCCTCTCAATGTTTGCGGACGATGCCAAAATTATGAGAAGGATTAAGACAGACGAGAACTGCTTGAGGCTTCAAGAAGACCTAGACAAACTAAGGGAATGGTGGAACAAATGGTTGTTAGAGTTTAACCCAAGCAAATATAATGAAGATTGGTGTAGAGAGCGGCAGATCAGATACAAGGTATCATTTGGAAGATGAAATTCTTCAAGAGTCAGAGAGAAAGACTTGGGGGTTGATATCCCGCCAGACCTTTCCCCAGAAGCCCATATCAAGAGGATAACATCAGTGGCATATGGCAGGTTGGCCAACATAGGAACGGCATTTAGAAACTTATGTAAGGAATCTTTCAAAACTTTGTATACCACATATGTCAGACCATATACTTTTGATATCGTTCGCCTTATGCGTTTCTGTTCTCTTATTGGCATCCTTGGTGATATTTAGCGCCCTCTGATTATCCCACACATTTGATGGTGCTACATAGCCTTCCCGGCTTAGTGCCTTCTATGATAATAACTTACTTATGTATTTCTTCAGATGGGGACTCCATGATGAGGCGGCATACTCTAAGACTGGTCTCACGTAGGCAGTGTAAAGCGCCCTAAATACCTCCTTACTTAGGTTTCTGAATGATGTTCTAACTTTTGCCAGTACGCTGCTGTCGGTATCCTATTTATATGTGCCTCAGGAGTTAGATAAGGTGTTAAGTCCACGCCTAAGTTTCTTTCTCAGTTCGTCACAGGTAGGCAGTTCCCCTTCATTGTGTACTGTCCCTTTGGTCTCCTGTGTGTGTGTGTGTGCGTGTGAATTTACCTAGTTGTGCTTGCGGGGGCTGAGCCCTGCTCTTTCGGCCCGCCTCTCAACTGTCAATCGACTGGTGTACAGATTCCTGAGCCTACTGGGCTCTATCATATCTACATATGAAACTGTGTATGGAGTCAGCCTCCACCACATCACTTCCTAGTGCATTCCATTTATTAACTACTCTGACACTGAAAAAATTCTTTCTAACGTCTCTGTGGCTCATCTGGGTACTAAGTTTCCACCTGTGTCCCCTTGTTCGTGTCCCACCCGTGCTGAAGAGTTTGTCTTTGTCCACCCTGTCAATTCCCCTGATAATTTTGTAGGTGGTTATCATGTCTCCCCTTACTCTTCTGTTTTCCAGGGATGTGAGGTTCAGCTCCTTTAGCCTTTCCTCGTAGCTCAATCCTCTCAGTTCCGGGACGAGCCTGGTGGCATACCACTGAATCTTCTCTAACTTTGTCTTGTGTTTAACTAGGTATGGACTCCAGGCTGGAGCTGCATACTCCAGGATTGGTCTTACATAAGTGGTATACAGGGTTCTGAAAGATTCCTTACACAAGTTTCTGAAGGCAGTTCTTATGTTGGCCAGTCTAGCATATGCCGCTGATGATATTCTTTTGATGTGGGCCTCTGGGGACAGGTTCGGTGTGATATCAACCCTCAGATCCATCTCTCTATTTGACTCTTGCAGGATTTCCCCCTCCCAGATGATACCTTGTGTTCAGCCTCCTGCTCCCTTCGCCTAATTTCATCACCTTACACTTTCCCGAGTTGAACTTTAGCAGCCATTTTCTAGACCATTCCTCCAGTTTATCCTGGTCATCCTGTAGTCTCTGTCTATCTTCATCCGACTTGATTCTTCTCATAATTTTTGCATCATCAGCAAACATCGAGAGGAATGAGTCTATACCCTCTGGAAGATCGTTCACATATATTAGAAACAGGATGGGTCCAAGTACTGAGCCCTGTGGGACTCCGCTGGTGACATCTCGCCACTCTGATGTCTCTTCCCTCACCGTTACTCACCGTTTCCTGTTGTTTAAGTACTCCCTTATCCACTGGAGCACCTTCCCTTTTACTCCTGCCTGTTGCTCCAACTTTTTTAACAGCCTTTTATGGGGTACTGTGTCAAAGGCTTTTTGGCAATCCAGGAAAATGCAGTCGGCCCACCCTTCTCTTTCCTGCCTAATTTTCGTTGCCTGGTCATAAAATTCTATTAAACCTGTGAGGCACGATTTACCATCTCTGAACCAATGTTGGTGGTGCGTTACAAAGTTATTTCCCTCCAGATGCTCTACGAGCCTTTTCCTCACGATCTTCTCCATCACCTTGCATGGTATACAAGTTAAGGAAACTGGCCTGTAATTCAGTGCCTCTTGCCTGTCACCCTTTTTGTATATTGGGACCACGTTAGCTGTCTTCCAACTTTCTGGTAAGTCTCCTGTTTCCAGTGACCTGTTATACACCATAGAGAGTGGCACACTTAGTGCTTCTGCACCTTCCTTTAGTATGTGTGTGCGTGCGTATGTGTGTGTGTGTGTGTGTGTGTGTGTGTGTGTGTGTGTGTGTGTGTGTGTGTGTGTGTGTGTGTGTGTGTGTGTGTGTGTGTGTGTGCGCGTGCGTGCGTGTTTGTGTGTAGTCCTTCTCAGTCTCACTATGGTCCTTCTCAGTCTCACTATGGTCCTTCTCAGTCTCACTATGGTCCTTCCCAGTCTCACTATGGCCCTTCTCGGTCTCACTATGGCCCTTCTCGGTCTCACTATGGCCCTTCTCGGTCTCACTATGGCCCTTTTCAGTCTCACTATGGCCCTTTTCAGTCTCACTATGATGCTTCTCAGTCTCACTATGGCCCTTCTCAGTCTTACTATGGTCCTCCTCAGTCTCACTATGGTCCTTCTCAGTCTCACTATGGCCCTTCTCAGTCTCACTATGGCCCTTCTCAGTCTCACTATAGCCATTCTCAGTCTCACTATGGCCCTTCTCAGTCTCACTATGGCCCTCCTCAGTCTCACTATGGCCCTCCTCAGTCTCACTATGGTCCTTCTCAGTCTCACTATGGCCCTTCTCAGTCTCACTATGGCCCTTCTCAGTCTCACTATGGCCCTTCTCAGTCTCACTATAGCCCTTCTCGGTCTCACTATGGCCCTTCTCAGTCTCACTATGGCCCTTCTCAGTCTCACTATGGCCCTTCTCAGTCTCACTATGGCCCTTCTCAGTCTCACTATGGTCCTTCTCAGTCTCACTATGGTCCTTCTCAGTCTCACTATAGCCCTTCTCGGTCTCACTATGGCCCTTCTCGGTCTCACTATGGCCCTTCTCGGTCTCACTATGGCCCTTCTCAGTCTCACTATGGTCCTTCTCAGTCTTACTATGGCCCTTCTCAGTCTCACTATGGTCCTTCTCAGTCTTACTATGGCCCTTCTCAGTCTCACTATGGTCCTTCTCAGTCTCACTATGGTCCTTCTCAGTCTCACTATGGTCCTTCTCAGTCTCACAATGGTCCTTCTCAGTCTCACTATGGTCCTTCTCAGTCTCACTATGGCCGTTTGAGGCCAGTGGTCTCTTAGCCTGAACAAACACGTGATTCCCCACGAGCCTAATTCCGCCATTAACCTCGGGCTGGATCCGTACGTTCGATCCTCTGCCATAACTAACAGTTCGCTGTGGTCCCCTGGATGAACATCTCCTGGCGTCTTGTAAACTGAGGTGAGAGTTTACCTCCGTCCTCCTCGTTCCACTGGGTAAACCTCTCCTACGCATTTTTTAATTGTGGTTCCCCTTTTCTGTGGCTCTTTTAGATTTTCTTGTCAAGCTTCTTCAAAGCGAGAGCTCGATGCCGGCCTCCAGTTCGATGCCGGCCTCCAGTTCGATGCCGGCCTCCAGTTCGATGCCGGCCTCCAGTTCGATGCCGGCCTCCAGTTCGATGCCGGCCTCCAGTTCGATGCCGGCCTCCAGTTCGATGCCGGCCTCCAGTTCGGTGCCGGCCTCCAGTTCGGTGCCGGCCTCCAGTTCGGTGCCGGCCTCCAGTTCGGTGCCGGCCTCCAGTTCGGTGCCGGCCTCCAGTTCGATGCCGGCCTCCAGTTCGATGCCGGCCTCCAGTTCGATGCCGGCCTCCAGTTCGATGCCGGCCTCCAGTTCGATGCCGGCCTCCAGTTCGATGCCGGCCTCCAGTTCGATGCCGGCCTCCAGTTCGATGCCGGCCTCCAGTTCGATGCCGGCCTCCAGTTCGATGCCGGCCTCCAGTTCGATGCCGGCCTCCAGTTCGGTGCCGGCCTCCAGTTCGGTGCCGGCCTCCAGTTCGGTGCCGGCCTCCAGTTCGATGCCGGCCTCCAGTTCGATGCCGGCCTCCAGTTCGATGCCAGTTTCGAGCTCATATTACGCTAATGGTGTTCCATACAGGTTACATACAGTTTTTTTAGCCCGTTTTTTCTGTCATTCCATTTTTTCAAAGTAAAATTGGTGTATTTCTGAGCTGCACGTGCGCACGTGAACTACCACGTAATTCGGAACAGCTCACGTGTGTGTTTTTAGGAAGTTAGTGACGGGTTTGCAGTTATTATTGATTCTGCAGGTGATGAAATTGGAAGGATGAAACTAATAGGTTCTGCTTATAATTGGGGAGGGAGAAGGGGGGGGGGGGTGAAAATGGGCAGTAGAGGGGGATTGTGATCACTATCATTATAGTGCGGGGCGTTGCCTTGACACCTGTCGAGTCTGATAATGGACAGATGTTATATGGCAACAGGTGTTCAATGTACAGCTGATGCAGTAGGTGTAAAGTGAACATGGAGAACAGATATATGGTGAACAGGTACATCAGATGTATAGTGAAAAGTGTTGGGGAGTGAGCCAGAGAGTGGGGAAGTGAGCCAGCGTGTGGGAGAGTGAGCCAGAGTGTGGGAGAGCGAGCCAGAGTGTTGGGGAGTGAGCCAGAGTGTGGGAGAGTGAGCCAGAGTGATGGGAGAGTGAGCCAGTGTTGGGAGAGTGAGCCAGAGTGTAGGAGAGTGAGCCAGCGTGTGGGAGAGTGAGCCAGCGTGTGGGAGAGTGAGCCAGGTGGTGTGGGAGAGTGAGCCAGGTGGTGTGGGAGAGTGAGCCAGGTGGTGTGGGAGAGTGAGCCAGAGTGTGGGGGAGTGAGCCAGAGTGTGAGAGAGTGAGCCAGAGTGTTGGGGAGTGAGCCAGCCAGAGTGAGAGAGAGTGAGCCAGAGTGTGAGAGAGTGAGCCAGAGTGTAGGGGAGTGAGCCAGAGTGTGGGAGAGTGAGCCAGAATGTGAGAGAGTGAGCCAGTTTGTGGGAGAGTGAGCCAGCGTGTGGGAGAGTGAGCCAGCGTGTGGGAGAGTGAGCCAGGTGGTGTGGGAGAGTAAGCCAGGTGGTGTGGGAGAGTGGGCCAGCGCGTGGGTGAGTGAGCCTGATGGTGTGGGAGAGTGAGCCAGGTGGTGTGGGAGAGTGAGCCAGGTGGTGTGGGAGAGTGAGCCAGGTGGTGTGGGAGAGTGAGCCAGGTGGTGTGGGAGAGTGAGCCAGGTGGTATGGGAGAGTGAGTCAGCGTGTGGAAGAGTGAGCCAGCGTGTGGAAGAGTGAGCCAGCGTGTGGAAGAGTGAGCCAGTGTGTGGGAGAGTGAGCCAGCGTGTGGGAGAGTGAGCCAGCGTGTGGGAGAGTGAGCCAGCGTGTGAGAGAGTGAGCCAGGTGGTGTGGGAGAGTGAGCCAGCGTGTGTGAGAGTGAGCCAGCGTGTGGGAGAGTGAGCCAGCGTGTGGGAGAGTGAGCCAGCGTGTGGGAGAGTGAGCCAGCGTGTGGGAGAGTGAGCCAGCGTGTGGGAGAGTGAGCCAGCGTGTGGGAGAGTGAGCCAGCGTGTGAGAGAGTGAGCCAGGTGGTGTGGGAGAGTAAGCCAGGTGGTGTGGGAGAGTGGGCCAGCGCGTGGGAGAGTGAGCCTGATGGTGTGGGAGAGTGAGCTAGGTGGTGTGGGAGAGAGAGCCAGGTGGTGTGGGAGAGTGAGCCAGGTGGTGTGGGAGAGTGAGCCAGGTGGTATGGGAGAGTGAGTCAGCGTGTGGGAGAGTGAGCCAGCGTGTGGGAGAGTGAGCCAGCGTGTGGGAGAGTGAGCCAGCGTGTGGGAGAGTGAGCCAGCGTGTGGGAGAGTGAGCCAGCGTGTGTGAGAGTGAGCCAGCGTGTGTGAGAGTGAGCCAGCGTGTGGGAGAGTGAGCCAGCGTGTGGGAGAGTGAGCCAGCGTGTGGGAGAGTGAGCCAGCGTGTGGGAGAGTGAGCCAGCGTGTGGGAGAGTGAGCCAGCGTGTGGGAGAGTGAGCCAGCGTGTGGGAGAGTGAGCCAGCGTGTGGGAGAGTGAGCCAGCGTGTGGGAGAGTGAGTCAACGTGTGGGAGAGTGAGCCAGCGTGTGGGAGAGTGAGCCAGCGTGTGGGAGAGTGAGCCAGCGTGTGGGAGAGTGAGCCAGCGTGTGGGAGAGTGAGCCAGCGTGATAGAGAGTGAGCCAGCGTGTGGGAGAGTGAGCCAGCGTGTGGGAGAGTGAGCCAGCGTGTGGGAGAGTGAGCCAGCGTGTGGGAGAGTGAGCCAGCGTGTGGGAGAGTGAGCCAGCGTGTGAGAGAGTGAGCCAGCGTGTGAGAGAGTGAGCCAGCGTGTGGGAGAGTGAGCCAGCGTGTGGGAGAGTGAGCCAGCGTGTGGGAGAGTGAGCCAGCGTGTGGGAGAGTGAGCCAGCGTGTGGGAGAGTGAGCCAGCGTGTGGGAGAGTGAGCCAGCGTGTGGGAGAGTGAGCCAGCGTGTGGGAGAGTGAGCCAGCGTGTGGGAGAGTGAGCCAGGAGGTGTGGGAACGGCTGGGGGCCAGTGTCATGGCTGCGTCTGTGTGGCGAGGACGGAGTTCACTCTCTCTTCCTCTCTTCCAAAATACCACTCTCACCGCGTCACGTGACTCCATCCTCGATCGTGATTGGTGCACGGTGTTGTTATTTCAGTGATAGTGAAGTGTTCAAACAGTGTTCTTCTCCAGACAAGCCATCGTGTTCTAGTTGCTCACCCAGCCCCAGAGAGAGAGAAATAGAGAGCGAGAGAGAGAGAGAGAGAGAGAGAGAGAGAGAGAGAGAGAGAGAGAGAGAGAGAGAGAGAGAGAGAGAGAGAGAGAGAGAGAGAGAGAGAACGTGAGCAATGTTCCCTCTCTAGGAATGTATTTACGGAAGAAAACGAACAATATTATGGGGGGACGTTTGTGTTATTGATTTGTCTCTGCCACGAGGGCGGATATGGAGGCAGAGGGGGAGCAGAGTGCATTAGTACTTGTGTACTGAAGGAGAGAAAGCTGCAGGAGGAGGAGGAGGAGGAGGAGGAGGAGGAGGGGGATGGGGGGGGGGAGATGAAGACTTACAGTGAACGGTGAAGGCAGATGTAGTGCAGAGCTGTTGTGTCTGGCGCTAGACACGATTATGCAATACGGTGGGCTGCTTGCCATGTCTCTCTTTACTCTCTTTACTCTCTCTCTCCCCCCCCCTCTCTCTCTTTCTCTCTCTTTACTCTCTCTTTCTCTCTCTTTTCTCTCTTTTCTCTCTTTTCAACTCCCCACCTGACATATAAACAGCGCTGATGTATTTCCATAAGATTAATATCACATGAAATAAAAAAGAACATAGAACCACAGAGATCGGTGTTCTGTGGGCGTGCTCTGTGGGCGTGCTCTGTGGGCGTGCTCTGTGGGCGTGCTCTGTGGGCGTGCTCCGTGGGCGTGTTCCGTGGGCGTGCTCTGAGGACCCACAGCACCAGAGCAAGAACAGAGACACAACTACTCAAGCTGACCATCTACCTCATGGAGTAAAGACGCCACAGTACACTGGTATGTTGCCACAGTACACTGGTATGTTGCCACAGTACACTGGTATGTTGCCACAGTACACTGGTATGTTGCCACAGTACACTGGTATGTTGCCACAGTACACTGGTGTGTTGCCACAGTACACTGGTGTGTTGCCACAGTACACAGGTATGTTGCCACAGTACACTGGTATGTTGCCACAGTACACTGGTGTGTTGCCACAGTACACTGGTATGTTGCCACAGTACACTGGTATGTTGCCACAGTACACTGGTATGTTGCCACAGTACACTGGTATGTTGCCACAGTACACTGGTGTGTTGCCACAGTACACTGGTATGTTGCCACAGTACACTGGTATGTTGCCACAGTACACTGGTGTGTTGCCACAGTACACTGGTGTGTTGCCACAGTACACTGGTATGTTGCCACAGTACACTGGTATGTTGCCACAGTACACTGGTATGTTGCCACAGTACACTGGTATGTTGCCACAGTACACTGGTATGCTGCCACAGTACACTGGTATGTTGCCACAGTACACTGGTATGTTGCCACAGTACACTGGTATGTTGCCACAGTACACTGGTATGTTGCCACAGTACACTGGTATGTTGCCACAGTACACTGGTGTGTTGCCACAGTACACTGGTATGTTGCCACAGTACACTGGTATGTTGCCACAGTACACTGGTATGTTGCCACAGTACACTGGTATGTTGCCACAGTACACTGGTATGCTGCCACAGTACACTGGTATGTTGCCACAGTACACTGGTATGTTGCCACAGTACACTGGTATGTTGCCACAGTACACTGGTATGTTGCCACAGTACACTGGTGTGTTGCCACAGTACACTGGTATGTTGCCACAGTACACTGGTGTGTTGCCACAGTACACTGGTGTGTTGCCACAGTACACTGGTATGTTGCCACAGTACACTGGTGTGTTGCCACAGTACACTGGTATGCTGCCACAGTACACTGGTATGTTGCCACAGTACACTGGTATGTTGCCACAGTACACTGGTATGTTGCCACAGTACACTGGTATGTTGCCACAGTACACTGGTGTGTTGCCACAGTACACTGGTATGTTGCCACAGTACACTGGTATGTTGCCACAGTACACTGGTATGTTGCCACAGTACACTGGTATGCTGCCACAGTACACTGGTATGCTGCCACAGTACACTGGTATGTTGCCACAGTACACTGGTATGTTGCCACAGTACACTGGTATGTTGCCACAGTACACTGGTGTGTTGCCACAGTACACTGGTATGTTGCCACAGTACACTGGTGTGTTGCCACAGTACACTGGTGTGTTGCCACAGTACACTGGTATGTTGCCACAGTACACTGGTGTGTTGCTACAGTACACTGGTATGTTGCCACAGTACACTGGTATGTTGCCACAGTACACTGGTATGTTGCCACAGTACACTGGTATGTTGCCACAGTACACTGGTATGTTGCCACAGTACACTGGTATGTTGCCACAGTACACTGGTGTGTTGCCACAGTACACTGGTATGTTGCCACAGTACACTGGTGTGTTGCCACAGTACACTGGTATGTTGCCACAGTACACTGGTGTGTTGCCACAGTACACTGGTGTGTTGCCACAGTACACTGGTGTGTTGCCACAGTACACTGGTGTGTTGCCACAGTACACTGGTATGTTGCCACAGTACACTGGTGTGTTGCCACAGTACACTGGTGTGTTGCCACAGTACACTGGTGTGTTGCCACAGTACACTGGTATGTTGCCACAGTACACTGGTGTGTTGCCACAGTACACTGGTGTGTTGCCACAGTACACTGGTATGTTGCTACAGTACACTGGTGTGTTGCCACAGTACACTGGTATGTTGCCACAAACACATCTCTTAATACCCGTATATAAACAAACTCTAGATAAAAAAAAGCGTACAACAGGTTCAATTGAAGTATTTTCCCCGCACAAACAAAAGTGTATGGGATTGATAACCATTGAAAATCTGGATAATATTGTCCACTGAGAAGTAAAGAAGGAACATCAACAGAGTATAATACTCTTTTCTCTCCTTAAATGTTCTTGAAGGACTCGTAGGTCACTACAACTGCTCTTGTGGTGACCAGTAAGTGTTGAAAACTGTGCTATCGACCTTTCACGTCTGATTGGTTCGAGGTCCTCTGAAGGTCACGTGATTAATGATCACTCATCATCCGGCCAACCTCCACACCTATTCTTAGCTTATCTCCCACACCTATTGCATATATATATATATATATATATATATATATATATATATATATATATATATATATATATATATATATATATATATATATGTCGTACCTAGTAGCCAGAACGCACTTCTCAGCCTACTATGCAAGGCCCGATTTGCCTAATAAGCCAAGTTTTCCTGAATTAATATATATTCTCTAATTTTTTTCTTACGAAATGATAAAGCTACCCATTTCATTATGTATGAGGTCAATTTTTTTTATTGGAGTTAAAATTAACGTAGATATATGACCGAACCTAACCAACCCTACCTAACCTAACCTAACTTAACCTATCTTTATAGGTTAGATTAGGTTAGGTAGCCGAAAAAGGTAGGTTAGGTTAGGTTAGGTAGGTTAGGTAGTCGAAAAACAATTAATTAATGAAAACTTGGCTTATTAGGCAAATCAGGCCTTGCATAGTAGGCTGAGAAGTGCGTTCTGGCTATTAGGTACGACATATATATATATATATATATATATATATATGTATATATATATATATATATATATATATATGTCGTACCTAGTAGCCGGAACGCACTTCTTAGCCTACTATACAAGGCCCAATTTGTCTAATAAGCCAAGTTTTCATGAATTATTTGTTTTTCGACTACCTAACCTACCTAACCTAACCTAACCTAACTTTTTTGGCTACCTAACCTAACCTAACCTATGAAGATAGGTTAGGTTAAGTTAGGTAGGGTTGGTTAGGTTCGGTCATATATCTACGTTAATTTTAACTCCAATAAAAAAAATTGACCTCATACATAATGAAATGGGTAGCTTTATCATTTCATAAGAAAAAAATTAGAGAAAATATATTAATTCAGGAAAACTTGGCTTATTAGGCAAATCGTGCCATGCATAGTAGGCTGAGAAGTGCGTTCTGGCTACTAGGTACGACATATATATATATATATATATATATATATATATATATATATATATATATATATATATATATATATATATATGTCATGATATAATGATATTTGAAATATTGAAACATCCTAGGACTTGAAACGTACACAGACAGGAACACACACACACACACACACACACACACACACATCATCGTTTCATTTTTTCTGCTCATCGCTTGGAAAGGAAAATGGAAAATTAACTCCCTATAGATCATTTTGCACTTACATAATGCAACTAAAGCATTTCGATAAGGTACAAGTTAGCATCCTCAGAGGCAGAGGGAAACCGCCATGAGAAGAGGCACAGTTCTGGCGTCTCGATGACCCGGATGTAGAATGAGACGAGATGTAAACTGTCAATATTCTGTCCCCCTGTTGATCGAGGGGCTCTTGCAACCTGTAAGCAGACTGTTGACAATTGAGTGAGATTGATGTGAGGCCACTCTGCCAATCGCCCAAATGTGACTGTATCTGTCAATTATATATCAGTTTTGATGGTCAGTATGTCAAGATCATCCAATTTTTAATTGAGATTTGTTGTTTAGTGGCATAGGTGCCTGGAGAGAGATATTGGTATCTTGTCTACATGAGAGCGTTTGGGTTGACAGTCCCCATGTTGAGAGCGTTTAAGCTGACAGTTCCCGTCATTGAGTGTTTAGCCTGACAGTCTCGTGTAGTCATGTTAAGCCATAGACAACATTCCTTAAATCCTGGCATTTCCATTTGGTGTTGGGAAGAGTACTTCAGGAGGACGGCACCCTTCTGCTGACTACTGCAGGACATGTCGACTTTCCTCTTATGATCAGAGTGGGTCAAAAGTCTCCTTTCTGTCCCTGTGGTATAGTTGTGTAGGTGGGGAGAGGTTCCTTTATGTCGGCGGCTTGTCATCAGAGGCAGTGTTGTGGGGTACCGTCATTTTAATGGTTTCTTTCTTATATTTATTAGTTGACAAGGGCCTACCTCATTTGTTGATAAGGACCTACCTCATTAGTTGACAAGGACCTACCTCATTAGTTGACAAGGGCCTACCTCATTAGTTGACAAGGGCCTACCTCATTTGTTGATAAGGACCTACCTCATTAGTTGACAAGGGCCTACCTCATTAGTTGACAAGGGCCTACCTCATTTGTTGACAAGGGCCTACCTCATTAGTTGACAAGGACCTACCTCATTAGTTGACAAGGACCTACCTCATTAGTTGACAAGGGCCTACCTCATTTGTTGATAAGGACCTACCTCATTAGTTGACAAGGGCCTACCTCATTAGTTGACAAGGGCCTACCTCATTTGTTGACAAGGACCTACCTCATTAGTTGACAAGGGCCTACCTCATTAGTTGATAAGGACCTACCTCATTAGTTGACAAGGGCCTACCTCATTAGTTGACAAGGACCTACCTCATTAGTTGACAAGGGCCTCATTAATTTACAAGGACCTACCTCATTAGTTGACAAGGACCTACCTCATTAGTTGACAAGGACCTACCTCATTAGTTGATAAGGACCTACCTCATTAGTTGACAAGGACCTACCTCATTAGTTGACAAGGGCCTACCTCATTAGTTGATAAGGACCTACCTCATTAGTTGACAAGGGCCTACCTCATTAGTTGACAAGGGCCTACCTCATTTGTTGACAAGGACCTACCTCATTAGTTGACAAGGGCCTCATTAATTTACAAGGACCTACCTCATAAGTTGACAAGGACCTACCTCATTAGTTGACAAGGACCTACCTCATTTGTAGACAAGGACCTACCTCATTTGTTGACAAGGACCTACCTCATTAGTTGACAAGGGCCTACCTCATTAGTTGACAAGGACCTACCTCATTTGTAGACAAGGACCTACCTCATTTGTTGACAAGGACCTACCTCATTAGTTGACAAGGGCCTCATTAATTTACAAGGACCTACCTCATTAGTTGACAAGGACCTACCTCATTAGTTGACAAGGACCTACCTCATTAGTTGACAAGGACCTACCTCATTAGTTGACAAGGACCTACCTCATTAGTTGACAAGGACCTACCTCATTAGTTGACAAGGACCTACCTCATTAGTTGACAAGGACCTACCTCATTTGTTGACAAGGGCCTACCTCATTAGTTGACAAGGGCCTACCTCATTAGTTGACAAGGACCTACCTCATTTGTTGACAAGGACCTACCTCATTAGTTGATAAGGACCTACCTCATTTGTTGACAAGGACCTACCTCATTAGTTGATAAGGACCTACCTCACTTGATGACAAGGACCTACCTCATTAGTTGACAAGGACCTACCTCATTAGTTGACAAGGGCCTACCTCATTTGTTGACAAGGACCTACCTCATTAGTTGACAAGGGCCTACCTCATTAGTTGATAAGGACCTACCTCATTAGTTGACAAGGGCCTACCTCATTAGTTGACAAGGACCTACCTCATTAGTTGACAAGGGCCTCATTAATTTACAAGGACCTACCTCATTAGTTGACAAGGACCTACCTCATTAGTTGACAAGGACCTACCTCATTAGTTGATAAGGACCTACCTCATTAGTTGACAAGGACCTACCTCATTAGTTGACAAGGGCCTACCTCATTAGTTGATAAGGACCTACCTCATTAGTTGACAAGGGCCTACCTCATTAGTTGACAAGGGCCTACCTCATTTGTTGACAAGGACCTACCTCATTAGTTGACAAGGGCCTCATTAATTTACAAGGACCTACCTCATAAGTTGACATGGAC